>NC_056734.1:433877059-434152059 GCF_019279795.1 Protopterus annectens | reverse complement strand
CTATTTTCTATTCTGCTTCACTAGGCATTCCTGGGTATGATAGCAAATCCTCTCCCATGACTAAGAACAAATAGAAATGTTAGGATAGGACAACTGGAAATCTTTCCGGTAAAGGGATAGTTACAGCTTCAGGATTCCTAGGCTTACAAGCCTTCCTTTTTCTGCCTTTCTGTCAGCTTTTATTTTTTGAATTCCTGGCACATCAGCTGGCTCCATTCATTCCCCTTTGGCAACTGATTATCTCTGACTCACGGGGATTAAAAGTGATTCGAGTGGAGAATAGTTGGCACGGTATGCAAAATCCTCTTTTTGGGGGGGGGTCGTCCCCACCTTCCAAATTAGACATATTCTCTCCCCTAGTTCTTCTGCTTTGCTTACCTTAGCTGTCTTTTAAACACTGACAATTTTTAAAGGCAGGTATTCCGGAATGCATCTGACACTATAGAAGAGCCTTCTTTGAGCCCAGTTTCAAAGTTTTCCTTTCTCTCAATATTTGGTGAAGATCCAGTATTGTAGAAAGTGGCCCTTTAAAAAAATTATACTTTTATTCCCTAGAGAAGCTTTATGATTCCATGAGACCTATTAGATCTCTGAACTTCTGTGTCTGGGTTGCATTATTAGTCTAGTTACAATACCTCTTGGGCTTCTTATGGGACTGCAGTGATGGGGACTTATTGTATGGGGCTATCATAAGTTTCTCCTTGTTTTCCTCTACCTCTAAATCAATCTGTGTCTCGAGACATCTCAGAGTTTCTTTGAAATACAGCTCCTGTGAGGGCAAAGATGCAAGGCCTGTACATCTCTCATACAGACCAGAGCACACAATTTTAAATAGCTGTACAACACCACAGTGATATGGTACATCAGTAACCCAAGGGACAAAAAGCCAGACCCCTATACAAGCTGGCTATGAGCACTTGGGCGTTGGCTCTTCAACATTTCTTAACCCTCCAAAAAACTTTTTTTTCTGTTAGAGCACATCATAGCAGCAGACAGAGAAGAACTAGACAGGCCCTGAGAATTATTCCCAATATGAGAAGCTCTTCCAGGTATTGATTCAGTTCTGGGGAACACCTCAAAGAAATCTGTTAGCTTCCTTTCAAAACAGACAATTCATATATTTTCTCTTTTTATTCCATTTCAAGGGATTTTCTTTATGAGCTACACCCATTCAACTGATATTGAGGGTATTTTCTGAATATTCAGGAAGACTCTCCCAAAAATTGAGGTGAATCCCTTTTGGCCCTGGCATTACTGGTTCTCCCTTTTATGGAATTGGCCAAGAACAATTACCAGAAGTTTCCTCATTATCTGGATCTACCCATACAAGATAAGGAAGTTCGACTCACCCATATCTATTACATCTTAAATATTTTCTACCTGGATCCTGGTATCTTCAAGCACCTATTTTTGAAGAACATGCAGAAGGTACTAAAGGAAGCAGTAAATCCTGCTACTAGAATTTCCTATTTGGATATATGGAAGACTTTTCTAGTTGGTCCCTACCTAATAACCAGGGATCTATCTGAGCTCAAATATTGGTAGCCGCGGTGGTGCAGCAGTTAGTATTGTCGCCTCACAGCAAGAGGTTCTCCCGTTGGATTCTCGGCTGAAGCACCTTCTGTGTGGAGTGTGCATGTCCTCCCTGCGGTTGAGTGACGTTAAAGACATACAGGTAGGTGCGAGCGTGAATGGGCATGTCTTCGTTGAAGGTTGGGCGTCAGGCTGGCAACATCGCACCGTAAAAATCCACTGCCAATCGGAGTTCCCCTGTGACGACCCCTAACCGGGAAAAGCCAAAAGTCTTTTACTAGCCTCTGGCCTCGGTACTGTTTTGTCAAGGTACAACTTGTGGGCATCTCAGTATGTTTGCCCATAGATCTATCTCTTTTCTCAATGTTATCATAGTAAAACAGCTTCTGATAGGAGTATTCCACCTGAGATCTCCTTGTGAGTAGGTTGCTCCTTTCTGGAATCTTAACTTTCTGCTTGGAAAGTTAACCTAATTTCCATCAGATATTGCACCTCTCTCATATTCAAAGCTCTTTTTATAGTGTGCACATGTTCTTTTCTTTGCTCTGACATATGCAAGATTTGTATATGAGTTGCAAGCTGTTTCTGTGGGTAATCCCTATCTGATTTACTTTATTCGCTTGCGCCCAAGGTAGTTTCAGAGTTTCTT
Organism: Protopterus annectens; assembly: GCF_019279795.1. Classification (NCBI taxonomy): domain Eukaryota; kingdom Metazoa; phylum Chordata; order Ceratodontiformes; family Protopteridae; genus Protopterus; species Protopterus annectens. The sequence continues at coordinate 434,149,877 of NC_056734.1, read as the reverse complement.
TGAATCAGGCCATTAGTCTCCCAGTGTTCTATTCTAACCCTCAGAACTATGGAGAAAGGAATACTTATACTATGGACATGCCTAAGTGGCTCAGGTTTATGGGCTTACAGGAGATTACTAGGCTAATGGCCCTAGAGTCCTTACAAGCCTATCTATATTAATCCTGAGTTGCCCCAATTGTCTGTGGCACAATGTGACAACTTACCTGCCTAGCGATGAGTGAAGTTCACAGAGGTAAGGGGCTATGATAGTTAATACTGACTTCCTCTGTCTAGGAAGGCCATGGGTACCACCCCAGGAGTGAATATGCGGTCACTCATCCATTGAGCTAGGTTTCATTTGAAGATGGTCAGGGAGGGGCTCAGGTACTATCTTGTACTATAGAAAAGCTATTTAGCTGTGTATTTGTTATGTTGGTACTAAAAAAGGAAAACCTGTGTCAGCTAGAGATTTTCCACTTGGTTGTCCCTGGCCTTTGCCTTTTGTTATACCCATTATGATGAACCATTTCCAGGCAGTACTAAGACACACTCTTTGTGGCCCTTGTATTCTTTGGTGGCATATTGGAAGAGGGTAGATTCTAGAAGATTTCCTGAAACAGTTTTATGGTCTTCTGTATATACCTCTATAAGAAATTACACAATGAATTATTTGTTTAGCTCCAGAACGTACATTACTAAGGCCATTCTTCAGGATATTCTGGATCCATATGCTTCCTTTTTCAAGGCTGAATATGGTATGGTAGTCTACCCATAAGCTACTGCAGAAATGGGAATGATGAACATAGTAAAGTTGTGTAACTGACACTTACCATAACAGTAAATGTTTGAATTCCTCACTGCTGCAGTAGCTGCATCCACCCACCATCTGTTTGTGATGTGTTGATTTATTCTTTTTTTGATTAGTTCAGGATGACTTTGCTGCTTCTTATCTAAGTGACAATAAAGTCCTGAGAATTTCAACTATGACTACTTATTTTCTGTCTTCAGTGCTGGTCAGTCAGCAGTCGGACTGGATCTTAGGGAGGTATCCATCACTTTTGGAAGCTGGCTGGTTGCTGTGTCTTGCAAGACACAACCTGTAGGCTATAGGCTACTGCAGCAGTGCGGAATTCAAACATTTACTTTTATAGGTAAGTGTAACTTACCCCGGTGTATATTGTTCCCCCACTCTATGTCTTTGTCCTGTTGCCAAATGTTTGTTCTGATATTTTTAAGAGTTATCCCTGGCATCTAGTATTCCATCTCATGTTGCAGGATCGGCTCATTTGTCTAGGGGAGTATGGAAATATGACAGCCGCCCGATACATATTCACACATTCAAGCATCTGTCTATGTATCTATCTATCTATCTATCTATCTATCTATCTATCTATCTATCTATCTATCTATCTATCTATCACATATTCACACATTCAAGCATCTGTCTATGTATCTATCTATCTATCTATCTATCTATCTATCTATCTATCTATCTATCTATCTATCTATCTGTCTGTGTGGTACACACACACACACACACACACATACACACACACACACACACACACACACACACACACACACACACACACACACACACACACACACACACACACACACACACACACAGCCCCACCCACCAATCATACTCATGAACACATTCACCCACACTCACCCATTCACCCCTTACACACAACTACACTACTGCAACCTCCAAGAGTCATACATGTACACACATGCATGACCCCAATGCAATCTGTCTGCTAAACTCCCTGGAACATACTTCTAACATGATGAAATAAACATGAGCTTTTGGCTGTGTTTGTTAGCATAGGCGGCCAAGGTTTCAACTCCATAAATGTCTGACTGCCTACATTTTCAGGGGGAGAGTACATGGCTAATTACCATATGCCTCTCCTCCAGAATGCCTCATTAGCATTTGTAGTAGGCCACGAAGACAGCCTACCTTTGTACTACATCTTTTCATAGTGCTGTACAATTGTAGGCTGTCACTGAATTAGAAATGGTTACCACAAGGTGTACACCAGGAGTGCACCTCGCAGTAACTTTCTTAAATGTGGCCCATTGCCTTCTGGTTCATTGGGTCTTTTGCTAGTAACAGATACATTTTGTCAAAATTTGCAAACCGTTCTCAAAATTATGTGGCCTTTGTGGTTTTTATATTTATTTATTTTTATATACATTTATTAACTGGGTAAGTGTACTGGTTTAAAGACTCTTTTCAAGCATGACCTGGGCAAAGAGGCAAAGTAAAAGTAGTGTTGTACAATGACAGTAAACTACAAGAGACAATAGCAATACAAGCACACATTACAAGGGTAACTTCACAATAAAATACAAGAGCACTTTAGAATGGTATCAGTCACAATAAAACATTTCAGTATGGAAAACATATACATAATGATAAAGTCAAACAGTAGAATAAGTGGGTCTCTGCATAAGACTTGGTCAATATAAACCAGAGAAGATTAAGAGAGAGAGAGAGAGAGAGAGACAGAGAGAGACAGAGAGAGACAGAGAGAGAGAGAGAGAGAGAGAGAGAGAGAGAGAGGATAAGAAAAAGCTTTATAAAGAAGTAAATACATAAGAGGCTACACGGCACCTAAGGGAAGGTGGAGTAAGAAAACAAATGCCAAGATACAAGGTTAGTAAAAGGTAGATTAGCTATAATTTTCAAAACAATGACACTGAAAGGATTTCTTCTGTGTTTCTTCAGTACATTTCAAAAGTCCTTGATGGAGGAGGTTGACCTAATGGCCTGAGGGATTTCAGTCCAGAACTTTGGGGCTATGTTTGTAAATGCTATCTCAACAACTGCTAAGGTTTAATGTGACCTACTAAGATGGCCAGTGTTTGAATTTCTGAGAGAGTATGAATGATTCATATTATAGAGGAGATGCCCGAGTTAGGTGCAGAAGTGATCATTCAGTAAGTGGTAGATTAGTATGTCCAAGAGGGAAGGGACGGTCATTTAAACTGTCAGCCAGTTGCTCTTTTTAATGTTAGACAGCGATATTCATGTGAGGTGTAAGGTGTCTAAGCAATAAATCTTATCTTGATTCTTTGGAGGAGAGTTGCATTTTTAGGGGAATATAAGGCAATCGGGGGTATTCAAGTTTGGGAAGTTGAACATTGAAAGCAGTGACTTTCCTTGCTTCATTTGTCAATAGGTTAGAGATTTTATAGGCTAGTCTGAGTTGTGACACCTCTTCTGCTTGGCCTTTGATGGGAGGTAGCAATGAAAGTAATTGGTCCAGTGGGAGACTTAGGTATTTTTGTTTGGTAGCAAAATGGGGTAGTGAAGAGGGTTCAGCATGTGGACAGCCTGAGTTAGGGATACCCTTTTGCTGCCCTAAATAGCATGATTGTGTATTTTTTTTTGGTTTTCAGTACTAAGTTTAATATTACACATTTAGTTCCAGAGCAGCATAAATTCATTGTGCAACAGATATGTGATGTGGATGCTCTGGTGATGACAATGTCATCAGCATACAGGATAACATTTAACTTGGGTATCTGCTAAGGGAGATTATTAATGAATTATGAGAACAGTAGTGATATGGGAAACTCCCACAGAGTTTGGGTTGGTGACATCAGTAGCCACAGTAAAGGTGCTGTTGTATAGAGTAATTCTGACACCAGTTGCATACCTCTTCAGAGAAATAATGTTTCTTTAGTCTTTGCAGCAGAATGTTACAATCCACACCATCAAAATGTTTGTAGATGGTATTAAATAGAAGTGTGGCAATTATGGTAATGTATCTAGGTCTAAAGCCATGGCTGCTTATCTGTGAGAATGTCATATTCTGAACTGTAGTTTAAGATTTGTTTATATATTATTTTATATATTATTTTTCAAACATATTTTGGTACGGCGGTAGCGTTGTTACCTCACAGCAAGAGGTTCTCCCGTTCGATTCTCGGCTGGGCTTGGGAGTACCTTCTGTGTGGAGTCTGCATGTCCTCCCCGCGGTTGGGTAGCATTCGAAAGACGTGTGCGTAAATGGGCGTGCCTTTGTTGAAGGTTGGGCATCGAGCTGGCACCTCGGTGTTTTGTAAAAATCTACTGCCAATCATTAGCGGACCGGAGTTCCGCTGTGGCGACCCCTTACCGGGAAAAGCTGAAAGACAAACAGCAACATTGTTCAGAGATCTTTTCTGTGGGATCTATGTTAGCTGTGGGTCTATAGTCATCTGCTGTTTTAAATTACATAATCTTTGGTAGGGGATTATGGTGGTTCTATTAAAAAGTTTAAGAATGGATTTAGTACAAAGTGAAAGATTAAAAAGTGAATCAGAGCTGCTGATAGGTATTTGCTTCCTTGTCTGAGCACAAAAGTGTATATAGCATAGCAGTTTGAAATGGGAGGGAAATGTATTATAATCCCTATGTTATTTTCTTATAATCACTTTGAAGTGAAAGCAAGGGTTATCTAGGTAGTCAGGTAATGGTTCAGCTGGTAAAGGAGTGATGACAATGTAGAAACTGGTTTTAGTATTTTGAGATTGGCTAACTAAATGGTGCTTTATTCCTTGAATTATCTGTTGTTGCAAGCCCTGTGCATTCCTTTCAATGTTAAATATATTATGTCCACATAAGATTTTCATGGTATTTCAGAATTGTTTTGGGTTATGTGGTTGAGGTAGTTGTAGTATTCTGCAGTAGTTATATTTAACTGTCTCAGTAATAATTTGTATGCACTTTCTGAGGGAAAGATATTGCTGGTATTTTTCAGCATTGTTAATGTCTTGTTTTCAATGTCTGTCTACTATTACCCTGCTTTTTAAAGGCTGCGCAATCTGTCGAGTTAGCCATGGTACTAACTTTTAAGTCATATGGGTTCTAATGTATATAATGTGAATTACGTAAGGGGATACAAAATAGGTGTGGGGGTTTCCCTCCTAGTTCACCCTAGGCTGATAATTTTTTTTTGGGGGGGCAGGTTTTGATGAAACATTCTGTTACTGAGATAGTCAATGAATGATACAATGACTGAGTTATATGTTAGATGTCCTTTCTCTGTTGCCTTCAGATGCTGTGGACAACTACTATAGTTTCTATCTCCTTTTTAAACATAACTTTATTTTAATTCTGCCCATATTCTTACAATGTTAGAAGCTTATTCAAAGGCTAAAACATTTTACAATAAAAAAATGAAGACGTTTTACATCAAGACAAAAAATACAGATTTAGCTAATTAATATTCCGAGTGAGTATCAGATGCCGAGTATACAATTCACAATTTTAGACAACAGTAATATGACTAACACACAGTTGCTTATAGAATTGTTTTTTTGCTTCGCTCATCTTTGACCACTGGGATATCCCAGTCTGCTTTTTTTCACCTATTCATTCCTCTAGGGGTAAGAGCCCAATGGCCCATTTATTCTCCTTCAGGTAAGGGTCAAGAGCTAAAGGAACTCAGCAATCACATGTGAGGAATTAGGAGCTTTATTTTATGTCCATATTTTTTTCTGCCATACACATGTCCAGAGATGTCAGAGAATTGACATGCAGTGGTTCAGTCAATGTAATGTCACCAACTACTGCTACTGCTGTAACTTTCAGAGGTACTGTCTGCTTGCAGTAAAAATCTCTATATGCCCTTCTTCTTCAGTGTGGAATTTAGTGTGGGTTACAGATCCTCACCCTCCTGAAAGACTTTGACTATTCCCAAGCTGAGGTTTCACTGCCTGGACCAATAATTTAATCTACTTTACCTGGGTTATAGAGATGGCTTAACCCTCTATGTCACAGCTGGTCATTGTATATAGAAATTATTTTGTTAGTGAAACATTAAATAATCCTTTTTAAATTTGCTTCTAGGGAAATATGAAAAGGTTTATCATTTTGTTTTCATTTATTATGTTATACCTGTCTGCTTAGCAGGCAACGCTTGAGAAAGAAAGATCTATGTTGGTGCTAAATATATAAGGATATAAATAAAAAAAAATACTGACATAAAAAAAGGAAATATAATGGAGCCAGGAATAGGACTGCATGAAAAAAGAGCAACTGAGAGATGAATGACATGGGTAGCATGTGGGGGCAGCAGCTTTGCTCTAAGATCAGTTTGCAGTAGAGGGGTTGGATCTGTAGGAAAATTGATGAAAAATATGGGAGCTAGAGATGGTAGTAGATTATCTAGGTAGACAAGGAAGGGATGAGTTAGTTTGGAGAGGAAGAGAAGGTAGCAAGGGAAGGTGAGCAGGGATGGGAGAAAAGCATGCAGTAGAAAAACAGAGGACTGAGTGTTATTTCTAAATTGTCTGATGTACTTAAAAATAATTTATGATTAATCTTCACTTCAGATGGTGATTTTAATTTGTGATTCTGTTTGAATTTCCATATGGTAACTTTCAGACTTTTGTTGCTCTTTCTGATAATCTTTAATGTGGGTAGATTTTGATTTACTATAGGCATAATTAGTTTTCTTCATTTACTACATAGCTTATTAATGCTGGCATTCCGCCAAGGTGGTTTGTATTAGCATTCCTTGGTTCTGCTTGATTTAAGTACTTTGTCAGAGCGGAGTAAAATTCATTTGCATAACTGACAGCTGTGGGTATAGGGGGTTAGATGGGAGTAAAATGCATTTGCATAATTGACAGCTGTAGGTACGGGGGTTGGAAATCTTGCAGCTGAATTTTGAGATCTTATTGTGTAATTTTATCAGGTTTGTTTTTTAAAGTCCTTAAATTTGGAATTGTTAATTGCGGGTTTAGATACTGTAAATGAGAAGATTCCTGATTTGTAATCAGATCTGACTAGAGATACGAATACTATAAGAATAGTGCATGTTAGTGAGCACTGGGTATAGAAGATTTGGATCAATTATTGTACATCAGAGGTAACATTTACTAAGTCTACAAATCTTTGGGCATATCCGACCTTTGTGGCATAGGTACTCTAGTTAATTGACGGATAGTTAAAATTACTCATCAAAATGTATTTTTGTTTATGGGTACTTTAGCAAGTACATTTTGAAAATTTCCATCATCCTCTGGGGATATGGAAGGTGACCTGTAACAGGCTATTAATTGATAATTCTCTTGCATATGGCAATTTGAAATTTAGTAAGTCATGTTTGTGGGCTGTGGCTAATCCATCTACAGTAAATTAAGTGTCTCACAAAATACTAACATTCCCCCATAGTTTGCAGTAGGTCTGAATGCATGATAGTTGCTGAAATCCAGTAAAGGTGAAATGCTGTCTTTACATTAAATCAGTCCTTTGTTATGTCAGAGATATGGACATATTAAAATTATAGGAAAGCCTTGAGATTTGGGAAATTATTACAACTTCTGGGACGGAGCAGAGCAACCTTGATGTAATCTTGACTGGAATTTATTGCAAACCTTGTAGTCATGCTGCATGGGGACAGCAAGTGCTTTAACAAGTATGTAGAAGCTGTGGAATGGGAGGTGCAGGCCATCCTTGGTGAAGTAAGCTGTGCTGTTGATCACCTCATACCAAGCTGGCACATATTGGATTCCAAAAGAAAGATGCTTGCTATTTAGCCAATTCTTAAAACAATTTCCCTTTTTATCTGACATCATTCTGGATGAGGATGATCTTTCAGTCAGGGCCAGAACTTTATGTGCATTTGATACATGCATAATGAGCACCAGCATGTCTCTCTGCATGGCCTTCTGAGTGGAGCACATGTCATTCATATCTGCATGTGTCACCATGAGGTCATAGTCATATTTGTCCTTTTTGATGAGCCACAAGACTCTTGTGACTTCATGGATCCTGGAAAGGAAAGGCAACTATCAACTTGTCTATATCCAGCCTAGTAAGTTTAGTAGATATCACTGTATTACCATGCAGTTTATCATAATACAGCTACCTTTCCCCCAAAGTGCTCAAGATCTGTCCTGCATTAGGGACCACAATGTTGCCTTGCTGTTGCTTTATGATTTCCATGTGCAGCATCCCCATCCTGAGCAGTTTTATGCAGTGTGGAGCTTGAAGTGCTGTTTGTACAGAGTACCAGTCTGCACCGTGCCATTCATTCTATTTGATGTACACTGACCATTGGCTATCAGATGCAGGTTTCTGTTTTTGAGTTTTACTTCTGTTGTCATGGAGCCCAAGATTCTGTCCATATGACTACAGCTGTGGAGTGTGTATCTGAATATGGTGAAATGTGTTTACCTTATAATTGCAGGATATGTGAATTAAGCACTTCTTATCAGTCCTACTTTAGTACTTGTTATGAAAATGTAAGGGTGCTATATAACATGAGATGCTTTAGTTTTCCCCATGTTGTTAATCTAATTTATAATGTGAAATATATTTTGCTTACTGTTACTTACATATATACATGCATATGCATATTTCAGGCACGGATATTAATGCCCTTCTAGCCTGCCAATATACCAAAACAGTTGTTCCTATAGTAAGTGTCCAGGCTGTTACAAATATCTAAACTATTGCTTGCCTTAATATAATTTGGTAGTCTATTCCATGCATCAGCTGCTCTCTCAAAGAACTAATCAGTACACTTCCCATTCCTATAGAGTTTTCTATATATGTTGTCTGATGATTCTCTACTAGTTTTTGATAACCCCAACCATTCTCAGAGGTAGTTGTCTCTAAATGCCCTATATACCTGAATAAGGTATCTTCTTAAATATCTATATGAGACACTGTACAAGTTCAGATATTTTAGTATTTCATAATAACTTGAATTTTCACATCCATGGATGCCCTTGCTATATTTACGCTATACTCTTTCCAGTTTACTCTTGCTTGTTTTCTTATAGGGTTTCCATATTGGTATTCCATACTCAAGTTTGGGTCTAATGTAACTAACAAACAATGACTTCATCATTTTTGATTTCCTAGACTTTATAAACCTTTTTATACAACCTATAGCTCTATAACTATCATTAACCAATTAGCTGATATGATTAAAAAAAATTCAGATCTGCATCTACCTCAGATAAAAAAGATAGACCTGAAAGATAAGTGTACAAGATGTATATTCAATAATATACCTACCACATTTTTTGTGCTTTCTAGTCACTCAGAAAGATTACACTAAGTGTTCATGTGGTCTACACTTTGTGGTAACTGTTATGAATCCCTGCCAATATTTAAAGCTTCAAGAAAATCAGTAGGAAAACTAAAATTAGGAAGAAGAAGGTGTGAGTTATGCCTATGCCTGTGTTGTCTGTTCACTCAGAATGGTGTACAAATAGTATACACTTAGTGTAGGCATTATTGAATCCTGGGGACAATCTACACAAGTATGGGCATAGGACAAAGCCCTGTGGGCACCCTGATTGCAACATCGAATTTCACCTGTCCAATTGCTGTATGACATTTGCCATGTCTTAATTGTAAGCCATGCAGTTATCCATATCAAGAGTACATCAATACCTAGTTGTCATAGGTTCATAGGTTCATAGGTTGGTACTAGGCTATCGGCCCTAGGGCCTATACAAGACTAGCCATAACAATTCCCTGGATATTTCTTCCCACAATATTTACTTCCCTGGACCCCTGTCTAGCAGGGTGACTGACGTGATCCCAGGGGTGAGTTTCCTATCTCCCATCCAATTGTCAAGGTTCCTTTTGAAGAGGGCCAAGGAGGCGCTCTGCTTGACATGTATAGGCAGTCTATTCCAAAGTATGGGGAGTCGCTGGATCAGGAACCTATCCCTCCAGCATGTTTTGTTCATTGTGATGACAAGGTTTAGATCCCTGGAGCATGTGGGTCTAAGGGACTGGGATTTCTTTAAGTGGAGCATGTCTAACAGCTCAGGGTTTGACATGGCCTTGTATGTTAAGCAGAGATTGCCTCTGAATAGATGATATGCCACAGAGTATAGATGGAGTTTTTTAGACGGTCAGCATAGGGCATCTGCTTTAGGCCTGTGATTCTTTTAGAGAGGTATTTCTGTGGCCTTTCCTGCTGTTGCAGATGTCTTGTGAGGTACATACCAAACGGGGCGTTGTACTCTATAATGGGTCTAATGAGGGATGAGTACAGTGGGACAATGACCTCCTTTTTTCTGGATGAAAAGCCCTTAGTGATGAGGTGTGCCACATAGAAGGATTTCCTGACTGTTGTGGCGATGTGGTTATCAAAGGTGAGACCACTGTCCACCTGTGTCCCTAAGTCTCTCATCACACTTTCAGTGTTTAGTGTGCTGCCACCTATGTGGTAATTCATGGGTACATGTTTTTTTCCCAAAAAGGATAACTATACATTTCTTGGCATTGTTTGAGCCCATGGCTCTGGCACCAAGCATCTGTTTCTGTAAGACCCTTTTGTAGAATATCCACATAATTTGAGGATTCAATAATGACTTCCAGTTTGCAGTCATCTGCGAACTTTGTTAGCCAGAGTCCCTTAGTGTTGGCCTGTACTTCAGAGAAGTAGATGCCAAGCAAGAGCGGTCCCAGGACTGAACCCTGAGGTACTCCACTTGTCACTTGTCTTGAGCTGGATTTGGAGTCGGCTACTTTTACAGTCCAGGTTCTGTCAGTAAACCAGTTGGCAACCCATCGAGTGGCTTAGGGGTTTATGCCCAGCTTACTAAGTTTATCTATGATTCCAGAGTGGGGGATGGTGTCAAAGGCCTTGGCGAGGTCCAGATAGGCTGTGTGGACTGCCTTACCCTTGTCCACAGCTCTGGAGACTGATTCGAAGAAGCCAAACAGGTTCAGGAGACAAGATCGGCCCTTCACGAACCCAAACTGAGTGGGGTTCAGTGTCTGAAGGTTGCCAATGTCTTTGGTTATAAGTTCCATGATAATTTGTTGCATGCCCTTGCAGATCAGGCTCATCAGACTGATGGGACAGTAGTTCCCGGGATCCAAGGTGGATCCACCCTGGTGGAGTGGGATAACTGTAGCTGCGCGCCACTCAGTGGGCACAAAGCCTGAGGTGAGGCTATGATTAAACATGACACTTAGGTGAGGTGCCAGTTCATTTTGTAGTTCATGTAGTACACAGCCCGGGATGTCATCTGGTCCCATGGATGCTGTATTCTTAGCTGTGGAGAGTGCGGTTTCTACCTGTGTGGCTGTGATTACTGGAATTTGGCAATCTTTTGGTATTGAGATCAGCCCTTTAGAGGTGAGAGGGGTGTGAAGTTAGCACTAAATTGATCTGCCAGGATATTGGCAATATTCTTGGGATCAGTATATTTAATGCCATTCTGTTGTAGCTCAGAGCAGATCTGAGCATTGCCATTTAGAGACTTGACATAACTATGGAGTGCCTTGAGGTTGTCTTTGGAATCTTTGGCAATTTTATTTTTGTAACTAGCTTTGGAGGATTTTATGAGGGATCTCAGCTTCTTACTGAGGCTGGTAAGGGAGTGTTTTGCATCCCGGGATTTCCTCTTTTCTGCAACAGTTTCGTCCTTCTGTTGCATAGTTTGTTTATGGCAGGGTACCACTAGATTGGCTTCCTTTTTTTTGAGGGGAGCTTCTTGATTCTATTTGGGATGGCACGATTCATGCATGAGTGAATGTGCTCGTACAGTGCCTTAAGTGTAGGATTCAGCAGTCAAACTTTCAGCTCCCGTCTGCATGGGTGTCATGAAGTTTGTCACTTCTTACTTGAGTAGCATGAAGTTGGCTTTGGAGAAGTTTTTTATGGAGGTTTCCTTACTGGGGGGTGGGGGTGGGATGTGGATGTCAAGGATGATTAGCTTATGGTCATTGATCAGTGTTTTGTGTATGACCCTGTCAAATGCTGAAGTTAAATCTATGTAAATTACATCACAGCACAATTTTTCATTCATAGCTGTTATTATATTGTTATAGAACATTGCGTTACAGGTGGTAATAGATCTATTTTCAACATATACATGCTGATGTATGGTTTTAAGCCCCAACCTTTCCAATTCTGACAATGAAATTACCTTCTCAATTATTTTTCCTAAACATGAAAGCAGACTTAAGGGTCTGTATGACTCTAGGTTTGTCCTACTCCCCTTTCCCTTAAAGATGGGTTTAATAAGTACACGTTTCCAATCTTGAGGAATCTCCTCACATTTATATGACGTAGTAAATAACAGATATAATGGTACTGCATGTTCTTGCTGAAGTGTTCTCTGGTCATTATTACTAATTCTGTCTCCTCCCTGTGCTTTGTTCGGATCCACTTTGCATAGTTCTTTTTTAATATAATCTAATTTGAGTTCAGTATCTGAGGTTACCTGGATGCCACCAGGACAACTTATTACCCCCTTAATTGAGCCAAACTGTTTTTCATAAGATGTAGTATCTATTATCTTTTGTGCCTGGGAATAAATTTTAGAATCTATACACAGTTCATCAGTTTATATATTTGCACTCATTCCACATCTTATGTACCTATAAAATGGTTTTATTATGTTCACTGGCTTTGCACCAAGAATTGTTAAAAGAGGCAATTATTTAATCAAATCCCTGTTCAGAGGACACACAATAGTTTCACTGCCCTGGCTGTCTGATTGACTCAAGTCTAAGTATGGTAAACAATATTATTATAAACTGTATGATGGATTTTGTCTTGGACTTCTTTTTTTGGTATATGGTATCATTGCAGTGCCTTCGTTGAAGGTTGGGCGTCGAACTAGCACCGTAAAAATCTACTGCCAATCATTAGCGGACCGGAGTTCCGCTGTGGTGACCTCTAACCAGGAAAAAGCCGAAAGAAGAAGGAAGTATCATTGCTAATTAGTAACTTTACTGTAGAGACAGTCATACTTTAAAATGTTCTGTACTACTGGAGATGTTGGAATCACTGATGTTTGAACTTTTGGCATTGTTATGCGGGTAGCAGTCTGTGGTTCTGCAATTATCCCATTCACAATCCCAGCACAGAATGGGTATAAACCAGTTTCATTAGTGCTAACTTTTGAATATGGGCAGATATGACTTAAAAGAAGTAAACACTGACAGCTATTTTCTTCCAACTACATTTTCTTATTAAAAAAGCAATGATTGTTTGAATTGGCATGAACTTGTATTTACATAATTGTGAAGTATACCCTGGCATCAGAAGGCTTTCAAGTCTGTATATAAGCATGCATATGTATAGATATAGCTATAGATATAGATATAGATATAAGCACGTACCTTGCCACTTTTAACATTTTGCTTGTAGCTCTTTGGGCATGTTCAGAAAAATCTCTTTTCCTTACAGTCTGTTGTTGAGGAACTTAGTGAAATGTTTATGTACGTTAAGTATTTATTTTGACACATACATTGCACACATGCATGTGTGTGTGTGTGTGTGTGTGTGTGTGTGTGTGTGTGTGTGTGTGTGTGTGTGTGTGTGTGTGTATACATATGTATGTGACATTGATAGATGAACAGTAAATATCTATATAACTAAACAATCTAACTTTCCAAAAGCGTAAAATGCCGAGATGCAGAAGACATACATCACCTAAATGTTGTTTGACAGGCCCAGCTAGCAGGAGAATATTGTAATTCTGATTGGAGTATTGTATAAGTCAAATCATTCTAAATTGGCAGATGATATACAGTATTTTTACAGTCTAGTGAAAAATTGATTCAGTGGAAACCATTCATTCAACCCTAGTCATCTGGACATTTGAACATAGAAGGACCTTAGATCTTTTCTAGTATTTTAAAAGCCTTAATATTTCAAGAGGTACATAAGAAGGATTTATCAGTAACTGATAAACTGAACATTTAATAACTTAGGGGTTGGACCTTCGACTAAAATTACAGACATACTAAATCTCTATGTTTACTACCTAGTAACTGACTACCTCTTCACAAATATTTTTAAAGGACTTCATGGTTAGGAGAGGAAAGGAGAATATGCATTTTTTATTGAGAAACCTGTTTATTTCACCATGCAATAAACTGCATTATCAGCATTTAACTATTAAATGTTCATAATATCTCTCAATATTCTTTCATGTCCCATATTCTTGGTCAAAGTACCAAAATACTACAAGTAGTTAAATAGTATACATATACTAAAAATCCTAATATTAATACTTTACTTGCAGGAGAATTTAAGGAGTGCACAGTACTATTCAGTGATGTCGTGACGTTCACAGATATCTGCTCTCAGTGTGAACCTATCCAGATAGTCATCATGTTAAATTCAATGTATCTCGGATTTGATCGACTTACTACAGTGCATGATGTCTACAAGGTATGCTTTCATGTCTAATAACGTAAAACTTTTTTTTTTGGTCACAACACTTAAAAAAGCTTTCAGTGTACATATAATTGTGATGCACTGTTAAGAACTTTGAGTTGTGCTCTTTGCAGATTTAACTCCTTACAAGTACATTACATAGTGCCATTTACAGGAGTCAAATTTTGTTTTGTTGAATGTCATCCTGAATGAAATTGTAGTTGGTCATATGCTTTTAATATGTGCAAAGATCAGTAACTTTAGGGTTAGAATTGGGGTCTTGTTTGGCATCAGATATAAAATGTATGAGTGTCAGGCAGAAGTCCATGGCAGAAATAATCCACGTGTAAAGTTGTGATCACCAAACTGTGAGTGGTTAGGTATGTATACTAAGAATAATATTACAACATCTTGGAACATTCATCTTACTCTATGGTACAGTGGTCTTGGAATTAGTGTATACAAGTAGCAAGGTGGGAGGGGCACAACCTCTCACTTTGTGGGTGTGAAGGGTGAATTCACCCTACAAACATTCTTTTAAAGGGCCTTTTGTGAGTTCCAACTTTCACATTTTGGTTGACGGGTCACAGTTTTGTGATCATACATTTCACTTTCAGTTATTATTGTTTCAAAGTTAAAACAGCTCTAAGGTTTAGGGCTAAGTTTTGTTGAAGAGAATTTAAGTTTAGGCTTAAGGCGAAGGTAAGGGTTATGGTTAAGTTTACAGTTAGGGTGTTTGAGTTATGATATGAAGGATTGTTGTGACCTGCATGAGGATATGTTGTAATATTTATGTTTCTACCTATATTTTGTGACTTTTCAATGAATGTGTTTTTGATTAATTTGATTTAGTGCCGATATTTTCATGTATGTGGATTTGATGACATTGTATTCAGGGAAGTGATTGTCATTATACTAATGCACACAACCATTTAGCGCAAAAAGTAGATACTAGGTATCAGTGAGCAGCATAATACTCACTTTTTCTGCAGTTATTCATATTCACCACTGCTGCAGTAGTCTTAGCTATATGGGTTATATCCTGCCAAGGATATAACAGCCAGCCATCTTCCAAAGCTTCAGGGTACCTTCCATATGCCCAACCTGTCAGGCAGCTTGAGCTGAGCTGAAAAAGAGATATGTCTGGGTGCCAAGCCCTTCAGAGCTTTACTACCATCAAAGAGTGTGCTTCTCTGAGTCTTTCGAGGAGCAACAGTCAGCTTGTGCTCTTTCTTTGGTGGACAGATGAGTTTCCTTTGGGAAAAAAACTTCCATTTAATAATCTTGTTTATTATTTATACATTACTCTTCAGGAAAGTTATTTTAAAGCCAGGAGTCTGTGTTCTAATGGACTGTCACAAGACCGTACTATACTTTTAAACAGAAGCATTCTTTTTTCCTGTCAGTTTAAAAGTTGTTTAAAGTAACTGAAGACATTTTTCTGTGGAAATTTGTGGTTATTTCTCTTTGTGAGGCTGGCATAGTATTTTAAAGTGCTTTTTACTGTGTTTGTCTAGTGGTAAAAGTGACTTTTTAAAGACTTTTTATTTTTCCTGGCATTGCTGCTCACTTTCCCTTGAAAAGAGGCACCATTTTTGGCTTCACCATAGAACAAACTGTCAGTCTCATGGTCGGTCCTTCTTCCAGCCACAAAAACAGAAAGTTAAGCAAACAGCCTTTGCCACCACAGCAGGCTAGCAATCTGCCACAGTTAGAGATGGGTGATTATACTGTGATCATTTGTTTAACCTCAGACAACTCACCTGTCTGGTGTAGCACCTACAGCCAGTATGGACCAGGGCTCAGCTATGTCCTCTGCAGCTGTTGGGGTGTCCTCAGTTGGTGAGGGGGAACCACTTTTGGTGGTCCTAACAGAAGGAATAGGGAAGGCTTCCCTATTTTGTCAGAATGTTTTGTCTATCCCTGGGGAAGCTGCTTTTGCCACTAATAACACTCTTGGCCTCATTTTTCCTTTCAAAAAGAAACAGGAAATTAAGCATGTAGCTATTCCTCCTCAAATTTCCTTAGTTAGGAGTAGTTTACTAGGTCTGGCTCAGAGTTTAATACAAGCTATTGATCCTTCTTGTAAGACAATTTCTGGTAAAAGAAAGAAGACTTCCTTTCCTGAAGAGATTCAAGATTCTGAATCTGGACAGGAGGATGAAGGGACAGATACAGGGGTTTCTCCATATATTTCTGATTCAGACTAAGAAGAGAACTCCGTTTCTGATTCTCCCTGTGAAGGTTTCTCTTTCTCTGAGACTACTGTTGCAACGTGTCATTGTTTTCAGTGAGAGAACACTGAGGTTTCTCAGCCCCTCAGAAGCTATCATGAGCAGAAGGAATTTCCAGAACCAGAACTCATTCCTCCAGTTTTGTCTGCCTTGGAGTATGTTTCTTGCTGCCTGCAAGTTTCCTTGACAGTCAGAAAGCTGCTCCTAAAAAGTCAGATAGGATGCATAAAGTTCCTCAGTCTTTTAAGTTTTTATATACTCTTCCCAAACCTGATCCAGCATCTTTAGATTGTTAACTCTTCTGCTGCTAAATATTTAGTTAATTCCAATTCTACTATTTCAGGCAAGGATGGGAAGATTATTGATAAGTATGGGAAACATTGTGTCCTTCTGCAACTTCGATTTTCAGAATTTTGAATTGTCAGGCTCATATGTTAATGTTTGTCCTGACTAATTTATAATGTATTTAAAATGTTTTGTCTGCAGTTTCTTCTTGTGAGAAAAAAAAAAATCTGCTTTAAATAATTTATTTTTTTTCTGTTGTTCAAGTCTCTTCTCATTGCATACAGTTTTGTGTATGACTCTACTGATACTTCTTCAAGGGCTGTGACCACTGGCTCTGTTCTGAGGAGGTTTGCATGGCTGCATTCTCAGAACTTCCAAGATTATGTTAAAATGAGATTCTAAACTCTCCTTTAGATAGAGATTTTTATTTGTTGGCCCCTCTGCTTCAGAGGTGATCAAAAGTGTGATGAAAAGGGCAAGCCGATACAGGGAATCTCTTAAGATTTTTCAGCCCTCTTTTTCCAAATTTTCCGAAGGATTCTTTTAACTCTTCATCCAGTTTTGGTAAGAAGCAAAATAAACAGTCTCAACAAAATGCAGGTAAACAGATGTTTAATAAGAAGTGGCACAGGGTTCCAAGAAGAATTCTGAAATTTCCCAGTACTAAGAACAGTCCAATATAACAATGATTTTTTAAGATATTTTGTTCCCTCTCCTACCCTGGGACCCCCTTTTGACTTCCAGAAAGTCTGAATCTCCACTTTTTTCTTTGACAGCATATAGTTTCAGACAAATGGGTTCTGAAGATCATTCAGCAAGGTTACAGATGGCAATGAAAGGAAATTCCTTCTTTCCAGGGGTAATTCCTTATTCCCCATATCAGACTCTTTTGTTTACAGCTGTTCTTCATCTCATGCTGCCTGAGGAGTGAAAGAACCAGTTCCTCCTTCCCAGGTGGAGAAGGGATTTTATTCAAGGATGTTTCTAGTGCCAAAGAAAGAAAATATTGGGAGACTGTTCTGCATCTTTCTTTCCTAAACCTGTCTGTGATTGTGCCTAGATTCAAAATATTGTCATATTACAACCCTTTACCACTTCTTCCACTTTCAAGTTTTCTGGTAATACTAGACTTAAAAGATGCTTAGCATTACATCTGTATTCATCCAGATTTCTGATTTTTGTTAAGGTTTTGCATGTCTGGATCATGTTATCAGTTTTCTGCTTACCCTTTGGACTATCCACAGCACCTAGAGTGTTCACAAAATGTCTAGTTCTGGTTAAAGCTCATTGCAAGCTACAGAGTATCCACATTTGTCTATTTTTAAATTACTTGCTTATCTTTGCAGAACATTTTTCAAAGTATCAGGAATCTCTCTCTCTTGGGTGGAAGATTTCTTACACAAGCTAGATTCCAACAGAACATTCAAAAGTCTTTCTTGACTCTCTCACACAGGATTATGTTCCTAGGATGACAACTAGATACCTCAGTTCAAAGATTTTTTCTTCTACAAGAAAAATAGATCTTTTTTTAGATCTATTTGTAAGTTTTTTCCACTGAGACTTCGGTCACTGCAAGGGAATATCCCTGGATTTTTGGGTATCATGGCAGCTATGATCCTCACGATACTCCTGGGAAGACTCCACCCGAGAAAGTTTCAGTGGTATCTGATATCTCTTTGGTTCCAGCATCAACGCCCTTTATCT
The DNA here is from genome assembly GCF_019279795.1 of Protopterus annectens. Lineage (NCBI taxonomy): Eukaryota > Metazoa > Chordata > Ceratodontiformes > Protopteridae > Protopterus > Protopterus annectens. The sequence goes on along the minus strand of NC_056734.1, from coordinate 434,131,520 downwards.
TTTCGAATCTCAGGTCTGGGGTTTGTCAGAGACAACAGATATCCTTAAATCTAGGTTTCCCTTTCTCCATCTCTGCTCCAAAACAGTCAGTTACCACAGATATATTGGACTTTGTTTATGGAGCAATTTCAGGAGAGATAAAAGTACAGGTGGTGTGGGACACCAAGAACAGATCCAAACACATAAATATGAAGGAGATGCTTGCTATGATCAAGGCACTCAACTCTCTGAACCATCTTTGGTCCCCAGGACCTCTTCTAGTTATTACAGTCAATTCCATAGTCATGCGATACATCAACAAGGCCTGATGATTAGCAGAGAAAGAAATAGATAGCCTCTTGTTTTTGTTGTTTTTTTGTTAACAGACTAGTCATGTTAGTTTGGGATATAGCTTCACATCACAATCTCACACTACAGGCATCTTACATTCTGTCAGAGCAGAACTGTGAAACAGATGAGCTGATCAGGACCAGGGCAGATCCTCATAAATAGTAAATTAGATCAGGAGGTCTTCCAAGATTCGAGCCATCTGTGAGGAGTTCCTCAAGCAGACCTATTTGCCTTCTCTCTGAACAATCAACTGGCAAGATTCTGTTCCAGGACTTCATGGAAGAAGGTCTGGAAGATAAATGCCTTTTCTTTTCCTTAGATAGGAATGTTCCTGTATGCTTTTCTACCCTTTCCACTAATATCCTGGGTACTTCTGAAGATTCAGAAGGTATACACCAAGATCATTGTGGTCACTCCCTTCTCGCCCAGGCAACCATGGCACACCCATCTTTTGGACATGGCCAGGGCAGTTACCACAAGCTTCCTCACAGACTGGATCTGCTCACACAAGAACAGGGGTGTTTGATACACCCCAACATCAAATATCTTCAATTGACTGCCTGGATGATAGGGTCCTAATTCCTTTTAGGCACTGAGGACATGCAGCAGGTACTAATAAAGCAAGAAAGCGTGTTACTAGAAAATCATATACTAGCAAATGGAAATGTTTTTGCGTTGGTGCCAAGAATATAACTAGCACCCATTTGGGGCTATTTGTTCTGTGGTTCTACAATATTTGTGTGAGATACTATCCTATGGATTTTCTCATTGTTCCATCATAGGTTCATTTAATGACCATTTCAGCATGTCTGCTCATGGATCCTCCTCTTTCAAATGCAGCCTTTAAAGGGGCTTTGCATAAGAGGCCTCCAAAAAAACTGGTGTCCCTCCTTGGGATCTTAATTGTACTAGAGAAGCTAACACGTGCTATTTGAACCAAGTAATCTACCTGATTTGAGGTTCTTAACATGGAAAACTATTTTACTGATTTTTCTGACATCTGTAAGAAGGGTATCTGAGTTGTAAACTCTTATGGTGAGTTAACCCTATCTCATTTTCCATAGGGACAGGGTTTCTTTGAGAACTAATCCTTCTTTTATGCCTAAAGTGGTATTTAAATTTATTTTAAGCCAAACTATACATTTCCTTGTTTTCTTTCCTGAACCTAAAAATGTGGGAGAAAGGATGCTCTATATGTTGGATATCCACAGACAACTTAGGTACTATCATGACAGAACAAATCTTTCTGTTCTTAAGATCACTTGTTCATTTCTTGGGAAGGTAAGAAGAAGGGACAGCCTGTGTCAAAACAGACTGTTTCCAATTGGTTGTCTAAGATTATTACCTTTTGTTATACTTACCATAACAAAAGTATTCCAGGCAGGGTCAATGCCAACTGTACCAGGGCCTTGGCCTCATCTATGGCTTTTTGGAAAGAGTTGGATTCTAGAAGTATTGTAGAAGCTGTTACTTGTTTTTTCATATGTACTTTTACAAGCTTGATTCCTTCTCTATGTCCAGATCAAGCTTTGTTAGGACCATTCTCAAATGGCACCTGGACTCTTCTCCTTCCACCTCCGAAATGTAGATAGCTAAGTTAATCTATCCATTTACCTAAGGTTACTGCAGCAGTGATTGAAATGATAACTATAGCACAGTTGTATAAGTTGAACTTGCCGTATCAATAGATGTTTGAATGATCACTGCTGCAGTAGCTGCTCCCTCCGTCAATCACCATTGGTCTTTGATGTGTTTTTTGTGCCAGGGTGTGGACATTTATTTCTTTTTTGTTGTTCCTAACATTGTCCTTTCAGGGCTCAGCCTCCCTCTCTCTGCAGGAAAGCTCTGAAGTGCTTCACACCCAAACTTGCCTTTTAGTCAGCTCAGCTCAAGCAGCTTGACAGTTTGGCTGCATGGAAGGTACCCTGAAGCTGTGGAAGCTGGCAGGATGTTATATCCTTGGCAGGATACAACCCATATCGCTAAGGCTACAACCCCATATCGCTATGGCTACTGTAGTGGTGATCATTCAAACATTTACTGTTACGGTAAGTTCAACCTACACAACTGTACTTTTTCTAATCCTAAAGCCGACTCTGCAGTTATTTCCGTATCTAAAACTTCTGCTGCTGTAAAGGCTGTTGATGCTGAACCCATTCATTCTGACAAGGATGGGAAAGCTTTGGATGGATTTGGAAAGAAAGTTTATTCTTGTGCTGTTTTAACTTTCATAATTTTGAACTGCCACGTTCACATGTTAAGTTTTTATTGGCTTCTTTTGAGAATATGAGAAAGTTAACTGTTAACCTCTCCCCTCTGCTGATGTAAATAATTCACTGAATGTCTTAACTGTATGGTGTAATTTTGCTTTCTTATATACCCTTTCATCTGAAAGATAAAAACTTATGAATATTGTATATGTTGATAATACTTATTCTTTATGTACTTTGGACGTTAAAGTTTTATACACCAGCATTCCTCATGCTGGTGGTTTCAGGGCAGTTATGTATTATTTGTATCTGGCTGATATTTATCACTCTGAATTCAGTGATTTATAATGAATCTTTTGGATGAAGTTTTTTATAAAAATATGTTCTATTTTATGGGACAGTGTTATTTACAAACTAATGTAACTGCAATAGGGGCATTTTTTCCCCATTTATAAAGACATCGTTATGGGTTATTTTGAGATGTTACATATGAAGTTATTCTGATAAAACCCTTTTTTACATGTGATTGAGAAGTGGCATCATTTTCTGGATGATTGTTAGCTAGTGTAGAAAGATAATGTTGAACTTCAGCGTTCTGTATATTTTATGAACAACAATGAGTTCCAGTTGCTGTTTTTGGTGTCATACAATTTGTTTGTGGCTGAGATTTTGGACGTTGACAGTACTAAATTATATGATGGGTCTGTAAATACTTTCCTTTATTGGAAATCTTTCAACCAAAACTTTCTTTTGGAGGTATTAGCTGTCACGCTAAACATATTATTGATAATATGCCTTTTTCACAGTTTTTAAGGTTGAGGTGCATGTACATTAGTGAACAAGTCTTTGTTCAGGAATCAAAAACTTCATGTGATCATTTTCATGAACAGGTTTACATAATGTCTAATGTTAAGAAGACATTTAATGCTTATAGGGTGATGAAGTGATATGAAATTTTGATCTATAAAGATAATTCCACCTTTGCTGATGGTTCTGAAGTTTTGATGTTTGTTTCTATCTATTGTTCTAACTGCCACTGTATTAGGAACACTGTTAATAAATTCTGACACATTCTTGCAAGGGATATGTTTCATCAAAATACTGTCCCTATGCATTGCAGGTATGGATATTGTAGGGGTCAGACTTTGGGTGTAAAAACTTTTTAAGTTTAAAACCCCTTATGAATTTAAACATGTTAGGCCTGATCATGGCTATAGACCAAATTGTTTTCCCTGTGGTAATTATAGTTTTTGCATCCATGTCTGCAAAACTTGATATTTCACTTCTGTGAATACCTCTAAAACTTTTATAATAAAACTTATTACCTGCATTTCTGCTTGTCTTGTGTATATGCCTGTGTGCCAGTGTGGCTGTTTTTATGTTGGACTAACATTATGTTCCTTTAAACAAAGACTACATTGTTAATATATAAGATACAAAAGGGAAACAACTACTTTGTTTAGACATTTTTCTTGACTTCCTTCTGCATCATATAGTTTATAGGTATTGACAGGGTCATGGGTAGTATGTCTTCTGGACATAAACAAAAGATTTTGGACTTCAAAGAAATAAATATTTTGAGAGGTTTATTTCTACCCAGTTTAAATGAACACGTGTGATACATATATGGTGTGTGTGTATATATATATATATATATATATATATATATATATATATATATATATATATAGGGGCTTGCCCCCCTGCTTTCATGTATTAGAGAGATTGTGTGTGTTTTTCTGGAGAATGATATGTGTGTGTGTGTGTGTGTGTGTGTGTGTGTGTGTGTGTGTGTGTGTGTGTGTGTGTGTGTGTGTGTAGTAGTAGTACCGTGAAATTCAAAACCTTCGGTATTCGAGGTTTTGAATTTTGCAGTTTTCAGTTTCCATTGTTGTGCGGATTCAGCTTCTTGAGGCTCGAGATACTGAAATTCGAGATTTCAGTATTTCGAGCTTCTGAAGTGAATCTATATATATATATATATATATATATATATATATATATATATATATATATTTAAAGACAAATATAAAATGAAAAATGATAATAAACAATTTTATATATATGTATATATATATATATATATATATATATATATATATATATATATATATGGGTCTACTTCACTACACCGAAATCCCATTTCACTGACATTCATTTCACTGAGACCAATTCATCTAAGGTTCACAACACTGACAACTCATTTCACTGAATCTCATGTCACTGAATTGTAAGGTATAGACTTGATGTGGCAGTGTGTAGAGTACTGTGAGTCAAGTAACAGGTATATGCCCTGTTCTCCACTGTAGAGTGACCACAGAATTAGTACATATAGTTAGGGGGGTGTGAGGGGCATAGCCCCCCCCCACTTAGTTGGTTTTATATTGTTTGTTTTTTGTTAAGCGGATATATAAGTAGTTTTTAAGTTGTGGAAAGAGATAGCCATTGGTTTTGTGAGTTTGTTTGTGTATGGTTTTCCATTTAGTCTTGTGAAATTTAACGTTTTAAGCTGTCAGTGAAATGAGATTCAGTGAAATGAGTTATCAGAGTTTTGAAGTTTAGGTGACTTGGTCTCAGTGAAATGAATGTCAGTGAAATGGGATGGGATTTCGGTGAAGTGAAGTAGACCCATAGATAGATATATATATATATATATATATATATATATATATATATATATATAAAATTGTTTATTATCATTTTTTATTTTATATTTGTCTTTAAATATATTTTTCTGCAATGATTAAACTAATTTAAAAGTTTGTCTTTTCGGCTTTTCCCGGTTAGGGGTCGCCACGTGGAGCTCCAGTCCACTAATGATTGGCAGTTGATTTTTATGGTGCCGAGTTGCCAGCCCAACGCCCAACCTTCAGTGAAGGCACGCCCATCCACGCATGTCTTTCAGAGGCCACTCGACCGCAGGGAGGACATGCAGACTCCACAAAGAAGGCACTCCAGCCGAGAATCGAACAGGAGAACCTCTTGCTGTGAGGCAACAATGCTACCGCTGTACCACCGTGGCTTTCTATTAATAAAAGATGTTATTTAATGGATCCTGGAATGACTTTGGCTGGGGTGCCATCATGTGCTATGTTTAATTTTCCTATTTTAATTGCGGTGTTTTTAGTTTAATTTATGACATTGATAAAGCTGGGCGATATAACCCATCATATTTTGTGAAGACTACCTTTGTTAATAAATACCATATATATTTTTCATAGGTATGGTTTTGGTGATGCTTGATTTTTGTCTTTTATGAATATCATTTGTATCCATGTTTCACCTTTGAATTTCGTACACCCATGGTGTGTGTGTGTGTGTGTGTGTGTGTGTGTGTGTGTGTGTGTGTGTGTGTGTGTGTGTATGTGTGTGTGTATGTGTGTGTGTGTGTGTGTGTGTGTGTGTATTTATATATAAAATATATATGCACACACATACACACACATATATATATATATATATATATATATATATATATATATATATATATACATATATATACACATATATATATATATATATATATATATATATATATATATATATATATATATATATATATATATATATATATATATATATATATATATATATATATATATATATATATATATATATATATATATATATATATATATATATATATATATATATATATATATATATATATATATATATATATATATATATATATATATATATATATATATATATATATATATATATATATATATATATATATATATATATATATATATATATATATATATATATATATATATATATATATATATATATATATATATATATATATAAATAAAAATTGATGTCTGCATGATGTCTGGTGTTTGATCCATGGAACATCTTGCATGGTTCAGGATACTTGGTTAATGATGAGTCATAAACTGAAATTCCTAAACCTTGGTATGCAAAGTTTTTCAGGCATTGTACAAATCAACCCAGAAGCATAGCAGGTGGGGTTAAGGGGGCAGCTGCTCTGGATGCAAGGTATTAGGGGGCATGATTTTATTTATTAATTGTCTGCTGTCAGCATACCAGATCTGAATATGGACCTTTTTTTTTGCTCTTCAATTGAAGATCTGATGGAGTAGGGAGCCATATCAAGGACTGGCACCAAGCACTACATGGGTCAGCTACGTCTCTGAATCAAGCCCTTGGGACCTGTTTATTCACTTTTTTCTTTACTTTTTATGTTAAAAATTGTCTCCCTTTAACTTTAGTGAGCTACATTATTTGCTTAAGTTTCTAATGTATTGTCTGTAGGTTTAGGTAGGATTTATTAATGCAGTGTCTCACTGGCAGCCTTGTAGTCCAGTTCTGAGTTAAGCTTTAGTCATTTTTTTATAGTGATAGTTCATTTTTGTATATCTTAAATCTAGGGATCTGATCTTGTCTTTTTAGTCTGTTCCTCAACTGATGGGTCTCGGATCCAACCTCAGATCCAACTTCAGCCACTTCACTAGACTTTAGCTGTGTCGCTCGAGCTCCTCCCTTTACCCACAGTCCTCTCTTCTCCTGAATTAGCTCAGATCTCATTTGCTGCTTCAGCATTTGGATGTGGTCAACTGTAGCTCAAGTAGCTTTTGAGACAGATAAGTACTTTCTTATCTATCATTTGTAGCTTTCACTTATTTTTCTCCTCCCAGTCCTTTGTTAACAAAAACATAAAAAACAACAACAAAAAAGAGCTTATCTATTTCTTTCACTGCTAGTAATCAGGCCTTCTGCCCTTTGCATTCCTTGATATACCATTGTTGGTATTTCAATATTTCTTGTAGTTGTATACCTGTCTGGGCATTTGTATTACCACTGTTGGTATTTATCTTTTCCTGTTTATTATATATATATGCTTTTTATTGCGGTTCTTGTTTTTGTTGCAGTGCATTTGAAATATGTCGGAAAAACCAACTGGCTTCAAAAAGTGGTCTTTTTGTGGGCACAAAAGTCCTAACTCAGATGCTGACTCTCAGTGTGTTTACTGCCTTGGAGCAGGTCATCTTACCACTGATTGTGAGGTTTTTGCAGGTTTTAAACATAGGGATGTAGTAGACAGCAAAAACAAGATAATTTTGAATGGAATGCTTCCCTTCACTTTTTCCTCTTCATCTGGAACTCTGTCCATCCAACCTGTCGTTGGAGTCTACCAATGGGGATACAGCTGATAAAACTAAGGATTTGAGGACGCATTCTTCTTATCACTCTCTTCCTTCTTCTTTGAGAAAATCACAAGCTCTTTGGGTCCAACTACTCCTTTGGATCTGATCCCACGAAAACCAAGACCATCAGATCCAGCTGTCCTGTGGATCTGACTTGAGCCAAGTCAAAGTCTCTGCATACAAAGTGTAAATTCTCTCTGGAGCCTATTACTTTGAGACTTACAAGAGACAGATTGAAGAACATCCCAACCACCATCGACCTCTTTGTCCTTTAGGTCATCTAGGAGGCAAACAAAGCACATGTAGACGGGATGATGAGAAAGTTTCCCAGAACCCAGATTAATTTGGGAGTTATCCCAAGTTCGTCTCCCATCAGACCCATGAGCCTTCCTCCGGTTAAGCCCAAGCTGTTGACTCCTACTCTGATCTGTCTCCTGGTTTTGGAGCCTACAGACCTGAGAATTTCAAGATTGTCTGTGTCAGATCAGAAGGCATGGTCTTTGACTCTTAAACCTTCTATGATCCAGATGACCTTGACTCTTTTGGAGCCATAGCGCTGGCACCAGATCTGGAGGGTTGGGTTTGAGTATGATGTTTTCAGAGCTGTCCCTTCCTCTCAGGGCTTCAGCACTGGACAGCTTGGCTCTGACCTCTGCATTGAGGCAGGATCTTAAAGAGGTTGGGTTCCATTTTGCCCCAGTGACTTTGGCTCCTGCCAAGTCTGGGCTTGATTCCACCATGGTCTCTGCCTTTGAGGTAGAGGAGAGAGTGTTTTACATCTCTGTGGACACGACATCCTTAACCCCTTGGATCCACCCCATTCTCAGCTGTCTACTGTGGATCCTAAGTGTATTCATCCTGTCTCATTGGGACAGCCAGTCCAGTTAAACCTGGAGACATTTCTCATTCAGGACTCTGCTGGCACTTCCAAGTCCTCCCCGGAACCTCCCACTGGAGAGCTTCCTCAGAAGCATACTTGTTAAAGGAGGCACTTAGACTCTCTACATGTATCTTTAACCAAAGACACTGATTTAGATGAAGGGGAGAGGTCCCCAAGATCACTTCTTGAGGATATCTCTTGGTGAAATCCCTGAACCTTTGAGACAGAATGGTGGTTGATCTTTTGCCCCCTTCCCAAGAGGAGTCAGTGTTTCTCGAGGCTTTCTGAGCTGACTCATCTTTGCCCTAGGTAGTCCCCTTGGCAGATGAAATGGTGGACCTCATCTCCTGCCAGGCTTGGAAGGATATGGATATCATAGAGTCTATCCCCAAGAGACCAGATAAGTGCCTCATTGTGCCAAAGGACAGGGCCCATTGGAGCAAGAGTCCCCAGTGGATGCTATGGTGGTATCAGTGGCCACCAAGAAAGAACTTACTGAAGAGAGTTATTCTGTCCATTCCCTGAAAAGATAGAGAGAGTTCAGGGTGCTGGACTGATTTGGGAAGTGTGTCTGTGCTTCAGCAATCTTTGTCCTCAGGTTGCTGAACTAATTTGCACACATTATGAGATTTCAGAGGGAGTTGATCAAGGAGTTTTCCAATACTATCTCGGGGTCCATGTCTGTGGAGGACAAGAAGATGGTTTCTTTGTAAATGGCCACCCCCAGTCCCTATTGAATGCCTCAGTGATTTCTTATGCCTCACGAGGAATTTCAAGAGCAGTACAATGGTCAATAGGACATCACCCTCTGACTGCTCCTATATGAATTACAGATATTTGCAAACAACACATAGCCTTCTTCATGCAGAAGATGTTTCTCTGGACTGCCCTTTTATTCTTCCTGTGTGCAAGGCCACAGAGCAATGGATGCTTACCAACCAACTAAGGTGGGGGAACATTACTTGGGAAGGATGGCCCAAGGCACGTGATCTCAATTCGAAGTCAATCTTTACATCACTAGCACAGAAATGATAGCAGTCCTATTGGAACTGCAGGCATTTCAAGATACTGTCCCTCTAGAGATGGTTGTTATTCAGATAAGCAACATGTAGGCGGTCTGGTATATCAACAAACAGTGGGGGAACCTGGTCCTGCCACCTATGTCGACAGGCAATGAGGGTGTGGCAATGGGTGATCTCTTCCAGATTTCTTTTTTTTTGGCAATGCATATTCTGGGAAGTCTAACATGCTAGCAGACAAACTGAGCAGTTCCATTTTACTACCTCATGAGTTAGTGGTGGAAATGATTTTTCTGCAGTGGGGCCAATCATGCTGCAACCTCTTTGTTTCTCTCCTTGTTACCAAGTACAGCAGGTATTTTGACCTCATCCCTCAAGAGGGGGAGTCACCGAGAGATACTCTCTGATTCATGATTGACAACCCTGTCTCTTATATGCCTTTACAGCTACCCCTTCTCATTTCCAAGTTTGTTCAGAAAGCATTTCAACAGAAGTGCAAGGTAATCCTCATTGTGCCATTGTGGCCTCAACAAGTGTGGTTTCCCCTCTTGTGGCCTCACCTAGTTCACTCTCCCCAGGTGTTGGATCCTTCTCAGGACCTTCTAGCTCACCCATCTGGGATACCTCACCCCAATTTTTGCATCCTCAAATTAATCATGTTTTTTTCACTTCCATTGATGGCTAAACACTTCAGGCTTTCTTCCCCAGTTCATCACATTCTACAAGAAAGATTTATAAGAGAAAATGGAAAAGGTTTTGGGCCCTCCATAGACAATTAGATCCCTTTTCAGCATGTATCACAGCTGTTCTTGACTTCCTTGCTTCCATTTTTAATACTGGAGCTAGTTACTTGACAATTAAGGTTCAGCTTGCTGCCATTTCTAATTTTCATTTAGGCAAAAAACGTTCTTCTTTGGCCTCTTTAAGATTATGTAAGCCCTTTCTTAAAGTTACTTTTTTACTTCAACCTTCTATTAAGGACCCGACTCCTCCACAGTCTTTAACAGTACTTCTTCAGCCAAGGTAAACTTAAAGTTCATATCATGGATAACTCTATTCCTCATCACCATTACATCAGCTAGATGAGTATCAGAACTCTAGGCACTTTCTTCCCAGCCACCGTATCCGATTTTTCATAAGGATGGGGTATCCCTTAGAACCAACCCTTCTTTTCTACCCAAGGTATTGTCTGAGACAGCTGTCAGCCAGTCCATCAATCTACCTGTTTTCTTTCTGAGTTTTTCCAGGAAGTGAGAATACATGCTGCACCTGTTGGATGTTCATAGACAACTAGGGTTGTCACCTTTCGTTGAGGCTAAAACAGGACCAAAGCCACACCCCTTGTAACACCTGTAACCCCACCCATTTCTGCCACTTTCCCACCCACCTTCCACCCATTTTGTGACATCATCATGATATCAGCTTGTGGGGGGACACCCTCTTTTCCATTCCTGATGCGTCTTTCTGCTGATTTACTATGTATAGTAAATCTGCCAATTTATTAACAATGAAATAGAATACTGGCATTTGTACAGTGTTTTCCAGACTACAGGACAATCAGTTTGAATTCCAGATAGTCCGGAAAAAAAAAAAAACGGATAGGTGGCAACCCTATAGACAACTTAGATTCTATATTCACAGAATTAAAGACTTCAGAAAATCAGACCAATTTGTCTCTTTTTCCAAAGCTAAACTGGGCTAGGGTTGCCACCTGTCCCACATTACGAGGGACAGTCCCTCTTTTGTCCTGAAAAAAATGGCAAATGTTCTGAGATTTTAGGACAAAAATATTTCCTGTATTTTCTTTAATAGTTATTTTCTATCTGAAAGGCCTAAATGTTATAAGAAACAGAATAAGCAACTAAAATGCTACAAGAATAAGCTTTTACTTAGGCAAAAAAGTGAAGTTCTGTTCTTTGTACTGGCCGTGGGTATGTTTTTGCCCTGTAGAATCTGACATTTCTACAAAAAATGTCCCACTTTGGGCATTTGAAAAGGTGGCACCCGTAAACTGTGCAAGGCAGTATCAAAAGTGACTTTAGCTAGATGGCTCACTGATTGCATTTCTTTAGCCTATAAGAACAAAGGGCTGCCATTGCCTAAACCTCCTTAGGATCATTCCATCAGATCTATGGCCACATCATCTGCTTTCTGGTCCAGAGCTTCTATAGATGACATTTGTGCAGCTGCTACATGGTCCTATGCTAATACCTTTACAGTTCATTACAAATTGGACATATTATCTAGGAATAGGGCAGCATTTGACTTTGGTGTACTCTGGAATATCTTTCCTTGAAGACCACACAGGGTTACTGTAGCTGGGAACTGACAAATAAGAAAACACCAGATATAAAGGTTATGTACTCACCATAATTATGCATCTGTGTTGTCTGTTTCTGTCCTTCCTCAACCTCTCAGCCTCCAGCCGCCTCCTATCTTATAAGCTCTATTTATAGGGTCCCCTAGTATGTCCTGAGGAGTATTTCCTGTCAGCTTTGCTGCATGAGCTCTAGTCTTCTTCTTCTTCTTTTGCTTCTGTTGTTTTTTTCTGCTATAGCTGATATATCCCTTCATTTAGATTATACTTATGGCTGGGTATACTTTTGCTATAACTGGTATGTTAACTAGGGGGAAAACTCCATTTGAAATAAATTCAGGAGAAGAGATGATTATGGGTAAGAGAGGAGCTTGAGCTATGGAGCCAAAGTCTGGCTAAGTGGCCGAAGTTTGATCCGAGATCAGATCTGAGAGCCATCAGTTGAAGAAGGATGAAAACAGACAACATGGGTGCATAGTTCTGGTGACTACATAACTTTTCTTTGTGCTAGAATTTGTTTGATTATACCTTATTTTTTATTATTTTTATGTAGTTTTGATAGCTGGAATTCGGTTTATTTTTGCTGATACGAACATTTCATTTTCTGGTTGACTGGTTTTGGTCAGTATTTTATTTGTTGGTATTATTTTATTTTGATTGTTGCATTCTAATATAAACAAATTGTGTTTCTAGGAGGTTTATTTAGGTTGGCTAGGGTACTTTGGATGGTGTCTGTATATTTCTTTAGTGTGCAGTGTACAAACATTTACTTTATTAGTTAACAAATAGCTTGAATATGGTGGGACTAGGAGAATTTTGGTAGCTTTGATGATGTGTCAAGAGGGCAGATAAAAATATTTATAAAGTGTATTAGATTGAGCATGAAGACACACACACACACACACACACACACACACACACACACACACACACACACACACACACACACACGTGTGGAGCAAACCACAAGTGTCACATTCACTGATCCAGTCCACTCAGGACTGCTTGACATTACGTGCATCACAACTCTTAGAATCAGTTAGATCCCACCCCTCCAGTGTGCCAGGTTCAGTGGCTGTCTGCTATGCAATTACGGCTGTATCAGTACCTCTCAACCGCTTAGAGCAAGAAATCTGGACAAAGACATAAAGAAAAGTGGGACAAAGCCCCAAAATAGGGACAATTTTTAAATATTGCTCTTCCAAACTTAGAAAGGTGATAGAATAGCAGGTTTTGCATCAGCATGAATTTTCTGAAGGGTATGACGTCTGAAACTCAAATGTCTGTCATTATTTTCCAACTTTAATATTTAATGATTTGCCACTGATTTGCCAGAAAACCACAAATTTATGAAAAATGGATCAAAAATATGAGGCAAATATCCGGACAATCTGCGAAAATCTGTACAGTTGAGAGGTGTGGCCCTGTATCCCCAATCACCGGAGGAGTATTAGACTGCAAGCAGAATCATACTCTCCCTCCGGATATGGGGAAACCTGACATTTACTGCTGCTTCCCACCCTCTCCCTCCTACTGGCTTCTCCAGCATCCGAGATTCTAATCAAACTCAGGATGTCTGGACTGCAGTTAGGGTTCCATCACTCTGTGCCATGTTGCTGAATGATCCTGTCATTGTTTAATGATTTTCCTGAGTTACTTGTATTGTGTTGTTCTACTTTACACCAAGTATACTTCAAACTCTGAACAGACAAGTAAGCAAACACTACACTACTATATAAAAATGTTTTTAATAGTTTAGCTCATATGGCAATTCTAATCTTTTGAGGTAGACTACAGAATAATTATTATTCTAAGGATGAAAGAAACCTGTTTTGATACCTTGAATGTTGTAGCATTTGTCAAGAATGGACTGTCCTGTAGAGTTTTGTCCACCTTAAGTAAAACGGTGGTGTATGGAAGGGAAAAAACAAAACATATTGCGTAAGATGTGTACCTTTATCAAAACTGCAGAGTGCATCATATAAAGACCAATAAAATCATAGCAAAAAATAAATAAACTAGCATAAAACAAGAATGAATTAGCATATTAGTTGTAGTGAAATGTTCAAATGAAAAACAAAACATTACAGGGAGAATTAGACTTGGGAAATGAAAACAGAAGAGGTAAGCTGTAAATGAAGAGGGCATAAAATACAAACAGAAACATGGGGACAGACTTCAAGAAGCAGATGTAGACAAAAACAACAAAGACAAGAAGGGAAAAGCTATGGCACAGCAAAGTAGAGCAACAGGTAGGTGAAATAACTAAGCAGCAGTACTCACAAACAGTGCTCTGGAATGGAACATATAACGTATAATAAACTGAGAGGATGTTGCTTCTTATAAAAGATGTGCTTTTGGAGCTAATCTCCTGTAACAGTCTTTAAACCAAGACTATTTTGTTTTCAGATAGAATTAATGGAAGATATTTTTTACCGGATTACATTCACTTCTGCAATAGTGTGACATTCCATTTGAGGGCTGGTGAGAGAAAATATAGCTGCCTCAGACATGGAATTGTGTCAGAATGAACACCTGTTTAACAGGCATTTCCTTGGAAGAATTAGAACAGTGAGTTCTGTTTTGCATTTGTGACGTGTTAAATTTAGGGTTGAGTCCTGTAGCCACCATATGCTAGTGTAAGCAAGTAAATTAATCTGTCTAGTAAATGTAGTGCCTTTGAAATGATAGACATGTTTGCCTAATGTTTTTTATCCATTTATTGGGAGTAAAACTTCAACATAAAACCATGAATTTAAGTCAGTAGTTAGCTTAAAAGTACAACATAAAAGAAGAGGAATTAATATCCATCAAAAAGAAATAATAAAGATTATTTGCTATAAATTTCAACTGGGAAAAATGCAACATGACACTTGATTGTGTTGAAAGTGTGTTGGAATGCTTAGTGATGGTTAAGTTTATGTCTGCATATTTTCTGCCATGAACCCCAATGAGTACTGAATGATTGACAGAATGTTCTATCATCCATTTTACCATCATGGCCAGCCCTGATATGAGTCTTTGCCTAAACAATCCATTTCTTCTAGAATGTTGTCTCACTAAGACTCTATGAAAGAAGGAAACACTTGGGTGCTGACAGCCTATTACATAGTGAACATCAATTTGTTTCCCTTGTGATCCTTCCCTTCAAACTTAGATTATGCCACAGATAACACAGACATATACTCTTTTTGCTTTAGATTTAGGTTGATTGGCTGTGTGTAATGTAGGCAAAATACATGGCTGGAAAATAACCTGATAGCAGAATGTATTTCATCATTTTTGGGAGGAGCAAAGTCCTCCATACACTTGTACAAGGGGCTGTGCCTTCTACTTTCCAGTGTTTAATATAACCAGATTTTAAGTAAAAGGAGAAATGTCCTTGTAGAGTTCACCTTTGTCCATATTTTAGCAGAACAGTAGTTTTGGTGAAGTTACATTAAATTAATCAGTCAACTCCCATTTATAACATTTTATTATACTGACATGTAAGAAGGTAACTACTGTCTTCATGTATGATTACTTTGCCATTGTCCTCTGTACGTCTTTAAGTAAAGGTGTGGTGTTTGACTTTTTAGTGACTGCATCCACCACCAGAGTCAGATCCAGCACTAGGTGACCTAGGCAGTTGCCTAGGGCCCAATGGCTGGGGGGGGGGGGCACTGTCAGAAGGCTTCAACATTTACTTTTGAATTAATTAAAAAAAAAATTAAATATTTCTTCTTTAACGTCTTGGTGGCAACTTCTCCTTTAAGAAGAGAGAGACATACACACACACACACACACACACACACACACACACACACACACACACACACACACACACACACACACACACACACACAAACTGTGTATCCATGTGTGCATCTTTATACAAAGCACGCACCAACACAGATGCAATGTAAACATGTTCCACACTTGCACAAGAGAAACGCAAGTGGAATTTAAACTTGTGGTAGCCATTCTGTTTGTTTGTAAGTTGCCTTGTCAATGTGTGGTCCATTCATAAGTTGCCTTGTCATGGTCTGCATGAAATGCCCTAGCTAAGGATGGCAAGTTAGATGAGTAACTTACTCAGGCTCAAACCCTGTACCTTGGTTACAGGAGACAAAAGCCTGAATCATCTACATCAACAACCGGACTGCTCAAGGAGTTGGTGAGTTTCATTGGAAATAAGAGCCTGAATCCTCTACACCAACTACCATTCTGTTGAAAGAATTGTGAGTTTCAGTGCATTTTCAAGGAATTATGAGTTTTAGTGCATTTTCAAGGAATTGTGAGTTCCAATGCATTTTCAAGGAATTGTGAGTTTCAAGGGAAGAGGAGTTTACTGCTGCTCATGCTAAGTCTATTTTTACTGTGCAACTGTTTTGTTTAGCAAATGGCAGTTAGGGTTTGTGCTGTAGAGTTTGAGAGCAGTGTTAGTAACACAAAAGATACCATACTTTTCTTTGGTACAGAAGGTTGTGGGTACTATCACACCATGTACATAGGTTGCCGATACTCTGGTGCACTTTAAGAGGAAGGGGGTGCTGCACATTTAAGTGTATTCTCCTTTGGATGAGGTACCTAGTAACTATGAACTTGTTTTTGGCTTGCCAGCCATTCCATATTCCAGTATTACTAGCTTACCGACTTTTTTTTATAATGTAACATAAGCAATTAATTCTTCAAGAGCAGCAGGCACTGAATTTTAGATGAAACACTGAAATGTAAAGTTGTTTGCCAGTAACAACCTCTTCATTAGTTACTGATCTCTTTAATGTGGAATTATTCGGATGACTTTTAATTCTGACAGCATGAATAACTCTCCTGGACAGCTGAAGGACTTCAGAGTATGCCAAAACCACAGTAGTACAAAAAAACATAAGTCCACCGTTTAATATATTATTTAATGTAGAACCAAAATAGAATAAAATACCAACTGCAGAGCTTTCGAGTAAAACTCTTCTTCAGTGCATTAAAACACAGCAACAATACCTTTCTTTCATATACAAACCAACCAATCAGTCCTTGGTTCCAATTAACAGAAGCAATTAGCCCATCAATAGACTTAAAAAGCCCAGACATTCTGCACTAATATAAAATGAAATAAAAAGCATGTCTATAATACAGAAATAGTTATAAATACATATATATTTATATCACATCATGCTTGTTCTTTAAAATAGGTTTAATACTGTTGCTGCTATTAAGTCCTGGTAATATATCTGTCCTAAAATAATTAATCCATTTGTATTCCATTAGCTCTGTTCTATTTACTAAATCCCCTCCATTGATATTAAGACATATGACCTGCAAAATCCTAAACTTAAACTTGTATCCCATACCTTTCATAGATATGTGTTTACCTAAAGCATTAGTGGAGATATTTCTCTGGATATCGGATATGTGTGCACTAATTATTTCTTTCAATTTCATATTGGTTTTACCAATATAGAAACAATAGCATTGGACACAATTTGCAAACTATATTACATCTTCAGTAATACATGTACCTGATGCTCTAAATACAAATGTTTCTTGACTAATAGGATGTTTAAAAATAAATCTGTATTAATATCCTTACAATTTATTTTTAAACATCCTATTAGTCAAGAAACATTTGTATTTAGAGCATCAGGTACATGTAGTACTGAAGATGTAATATAGTTTGCAAATTGTGTCCAATGCTATTGTTTCTGTATTAATATCCTTACAATAGAAAGCCGCGGTGGTGCAGCGGTAGCATTGTTGCCTCACAGCAAGAGGTTCTCCTGTTTGATTCTTGGCTGGACTGCCTTCTGTGTGGAGTCTGCATGTCCTCGCCGCGGTCGAGTGGCGTTCGAAAGACATGCGTGAATGGGCATGCCTTTGCTGAAGGATGGGCGTCAGGCTGGCAACTCGGCACCATAAAAAAAATCTACTGCCAATCATTAGCGGACCGGAGTTTCGCTGTGGCGACCCTTAACCGGGAAAAGACAAACAAACAATGATATCCTTACAATGAACACAATTATAATAAGGGACAGTGCCAGATTTTTTTTCTTCTTAGAACTAATATCAGCCTTCGCTATTTTCATATCCTTATAGCACAAATATTGTTTAAAGTTCTTTTCCCTCTTATATACAAACCAAGGTTTCATACCTACAATCTCACTAACTTCCTGGTTATTAGTCAGAATAGTCCAATTTTGTTTGTAATAATTCATTGCACTATTTTTGTATGTCTATTAAATGTCATTATATAACTGAGCCCATGCCTATTGCCATTTTTAGTACTATCAATTTGAACATCAATTCCCTGACCAGACAAATAGGGTTTGGATAGATCTTTTCTCTGATGGTTCACCAATGTTTTAGTGTCCTCAATAAGAGCATTGCTATACCCTCTATTTCTAAAGTCCAGTGCTATACCCTCCATTTCCTGTAAAAATGTCCCATCTCTAGTACTGAGTCTACTTCCTCTTATACATTGATGCTTTACAACTCCTTTAAAAATATGTCTGGGGTGCATACTCTCTGAGTGAACATACCTAACTGCTTGCACATTTTTTCTGTATACTACAGTATCAAAGTATCATGTTTAGAGATCATAATATCCAAAAAATTAATACTGTCATATGATGATTTAACATCAAAAACCAGAAAATCAGTTGAAGAATGCAAATATTCTACAAACTTAGTCAACTCATCAGGATTCCCTTTCCATAAAAGAAATGCATCATCCACATACCTCTTAAATATAGTAGATTATCATTTCTAAATGCCTCAGTATGTTCATTGAAAATAAATGTCTCTTTCCATCTTGCTAATACAATATTAGCATATGTATTTGTGACTGGTGCGCCCATGGCTACACCAAGTTGCTGATGATAAAATGTATTATTAAACATAAACGCATTATTATTTAAAACACAATCCAGCATAGAGCATAGTAACTCTACTATAGATGGAACATATCAACCATGCACATTCAGGAACTCCCTTATTGCTTCTACTCCATATTCATTTGGGATGACAGTAAACAAAGATTTAATATCCATTGTCACTAACAAGATGTTGTCATATATGTTAGCTGTTGACCATTCTTTAAGAGAAATCCTGAGTATCCTTAATGAAACTACTACAACACCCTAGCATAGAGGCTAGTTGTTTATCTAAGTATTTAGAAATTGTTGCAGTGACCCATCTTTTTACCAGAAATGATGGGTCTCATAGGTGGTGTTGATAAATTTTTATAGGGAGTCCATATATAGATGGAATTACTGGACTGGCTATATAAAGGATGTTATACATTTCTGGTGTTAGCATACCATCTATTAACAAATCATAAAGAAGGCTTTTAACCTTGACAGTAATATCATATACAAAACTCTTATTAACCTCCAAAAAGGTGTTTGCATCAGCCAAAAATTCACCCATCCAGCCATTATGTTGACTTACACTCATTATTACTATCATGCCACCTTTATCAGTTGGCTTAATAATTATATCATTATTTAAACAAAGAGAAATAAGTGCTTCACGTTCATCACTATTCAAATTATAGAATTTATCTCCTTTCTGCTTTAGAAAAAAACATCATAAATCTCTTGTTCACACATATTTAAAAATGCTTTAACTGTGTTTTTTAACGTCTGCAGAGATTGTGCTTATTGACTGATATTGGTAGACTGTAATAACAGAAGTGTGAGTGGCATTTTATGGTTGAAATGTTCTGAAATGGTTAGTTATGTCATTACTGGTTCATACATTTTGTTCCATTGCTTACTGGCAGGAACGGCCTTAAGTCAACTGGTGCCCTAGGCAAAAGGGCTCCACGGCACCCTCTCATCACACCAGCTGGTGTCCCATCCTGGTCTACCTACACCAAACATATACTGGAAAAGTGCCCCTTCTATAGTGGTGCCCTAGTTGGCCTATGCCTAAGGCCGGCTATGCTTACTGGTAAATGTTCAAAGCTACAAATTTAAAATAAATTCCAAAAAGCGGTGCTGTATTATACAAGGATCTAATTTTATACAGTCAGGAAGGTGAATCAAAGAGTACGTGCATATAAACATAGTTCTAAAAATGTGCGCAAAGAGCCTATGGTTTGAAAACAGCCCATGGGTAAACTTAATCTGCCACTGGCCAGATGCATTTTCTTTTGAATGTGGGTTTCATTATGGGTTTGATTTCAATGAATGGGAGTTTCAAGGACAGAGAAATGTACTGCTCATGTTAAGTCTGTTTTCATTGTGACACTATTGTTTGTTTAGCAAATGGCTATCAGTGTTTGTGCTATAAAATTTGATATAAAAGTTTTAAATTAAATCCAAATATCTGTAATCACTGTAGAAGTCAAGAAAAAATAGTATGCACACTGACAAGTTTTAGCAGTATTTATGGTAACTGTGAAGAAATAACCAAGTAATAGGACACTGGGATGGCTGCATGGGAGTGGGGGGGGGGGGCTGCTGCTGTGACACCCACTAGATGATTCACATAATGAGCCAGTGCCATTTGCAGCATTCTGGATCCTTCAGAAGTTTTGTGTCTGCACTAGTGGGCTGGTTTGCTATTGTACAAACTAATGATTGCATTTGAGTAGTCCTTTCAGTTTTGCAGGCCATAAACCAGCAATGTTTGAATGCATTCAGAAAACCTCAAGTAGCACAACACCTCAGCCACATTACAGTTAAGAGCCACTGTCTGTATTGTTTAGGTGACACTGAGGAGGTAATATATTAAAGGGATTTTGAACTGCTTCAGGAAGCCAGTGCTTTTCTAATGATCATAAAGCAAGAAGTCAAGTAATGATACTGCCTAGGTTGGGGAGCAGGTGCTAAAAAATTACACTGCCAGGGAATGCAGAAGTGGTAGCCATCTAATGTCTTCAGCTATGGTAAAACTATTCATGTGAGCAGTAAGCAGATGCGGTATGACTTTAACTTGGTAAAAAGCTTGACATATAAACCTAAAGCTGGAGAGAAACTGGAAGTTGAAGCAATGGCCAGTCAATTAATTTGAATACAGATAGCTTTTAGTAATTTCAGTGCACAGTCTGTGTGTGTGTGTGTGTGTGTGTGTGTGTGTGTGTGTGTGTGTGTGTGTGTGTGTGTGTGTGTGTGTATTGGCATGTGTTCGTATGTATGAGCTCCAAATTGCTGCTGTTTTGATATCAGAATATATGGAATATAATGGAAACAGTAGTAATAATAGTAATGCTTGCCTTTGGCTCAGATGTCATGAAGAAAATGTTCAAAGTAAATTTGCAAATCTTAGGTGGAAAGAAAGTTAGTATCTTGTTTTTCACTTTCTGTTCTACTTTACCTTGTGTGCCCTTGAAAATGTACTGTACTGCCTTTAACTTTAATGCACGTACATGCAGTAATCTCAGAGCAGTTTAGATATTTTTAAAGTATATATTATTCTTGTACCTTATTTTCCGAAAAAGGTAAATTAATCTTTATTTCACTTTTTAAAGGTGGAAACAATAGGGGATGCATATATGGTTGTTGGCGGAGTTCCAGTACCTGTATCCACTCATGCCATGCGAGTTGCTAATTTTGCCCTTGGAATGATAATAGCAGCCAAGGAGGTAATGAATCCAGTTACAGGAACTCCTATTCAGGTGAGTACAAACTATTATCTTATAGAGCTGCTGGTATGTTGTACTAATAACCATATGGCAGCTACTGGACATTATTCTTATAGCTTTTAAAGAAGTGTTTGGTAGAAACTGCCAGCTTTATGCATAGTAACACATTTCTAACAGAATACAACCCCTAGCAAAATACCTTCTTTAAGGTAAATATTTACAAAAGTAATTATTAGAACCAGTAAATAATGATGCAAATTTGAAGAGGTTATTAAAAGTTTATTGTGAACCATTACTTGTACAATCATAAAATGCTCAGAAAATAACTTCAGATGTCTCAGAATACAAAGCATTATAGTACATTTGAATATTTAACTTGAAGATTCAGTATTTCATCTGAAAGACTAATACAGGACAGCACCACATTTTTTAATAAACACTTTTATTAAATTATCACTTAAGACATAAGAAAACAGATTAATATAAAAGAAACAAACCATATTAACATTTTTTTCCATTTACATACATTATACATCACATATATTTCCTTCTTTATAAGTATCATCAGTCCAGAATTACATAAATTGCTCAGTTTCTGCCTTCCCTTAACCCTTACTGCTCCTTCTGAACATTATTCTGCATGTACTGTTCCCACACTTTCCATTTGTTTCTATATAAGTTGTTTCTTCCCTTTTCTAAAGATCCCGCTTCCAGTTCTTCTGTCTCTCTGACAATATTCAAAACTTGAAATACAGTTGGTTTAGACTTTCATTTCCATTTTGTAGTAATTGCTTTTATGTCAGCCAACAGTATTAAACTTAACAAGGCCTTACTATGTCTAGACAATTCAGATCCTGTGTCCCAACTCAAAAGAATCATTTACTTACTTACAGCCATTTGCTCACTCAATATGTCTGGCAGAGTATCTTGTAGGGAATTTCTTTTTAAATCTGCCAACTCATTAAACTCACAAAACATATGCTCCCAGATATCGCTTTCTTCCGCATCATACCTCCAACATTTTTTATCGATTTGTGGAAAAATTCTTTGAAGTCTGCTTGGGATATAAAATAACTGCAAACACTTCTGAGAAAAAGCCCACACCTTCTGTACTTTGTTGCATACTCGGGAGCAATACACGTCTTCCCATAGTTGCCTTGTAAATTGCTTTTCCAGTCTCTCTTCGCAATTTTTTCGAACCTCCTTTGATTGACCTCCTCTGATTGATTCTTATAGTTATCATAAAATATTTTATATGCCCTACTAATTATCCTCTTTTAACAGCAGCTTCTATTCAAGATTCACTAAAAACTCTACCACAGCACGTCTTTCACTTAGGATTTCCCTGTCCCTTTCTCTTTGCCTGTACTCTATCAGTCAGGAAGGCGTTATCTAGCCTGCAGTCCAAACATCTTCTTGGTGTCATCACACTCTTTTACCTTTCCCTCTCTAGTTATTTGCTCCCAATACCTTGGAGTCTTTGCTATGTTTTCCAATAAATTCCAGACCCCTCTTGCCTACTTTCTGTACCCCTCCTTGCAGTCATCCTTACTGGCAAAATCTCCTTTCTCCATTCTCATGTTGGCTTAGTTCCTAGAATACTTTCTGCTACTTTATGAATATAGTATTCTGTATGGTTGTTATTATTCTCCTTAAGGATCTGCATCCAAAATGCCACTCTCTCTCCTTATTTCTTTAACTTCCTCCTGGCAAATCATCATTGCTTTTCACTTTGAAATATGACCTTCTGCTTATGTTATGCATATGGGTCTTAACTGTGCAGCACTAGAATATCCTTTAAAATCAAGTGATCCTAAACCACTTTGTTCTATTGGAAGAATCACATTATCCCACTTAACACTTGCCCTCTTCTCCTCTCACACAGATTCCTTCAATTCTTTATTAATCATTGTCTACAGCTTCTCCTTTGGTTGATAAAAATATGCCTGACCAGTATAGTATAATTTTTTGTTTTGTCTCTTTTCACATATCCTTAGCTGCCATAACACAAGTCTTTTTAATCCATACTCCTAAATACTTCCTCTTATTGTGTCCCCATAAATATGGGTATTGCTGAGCCAATTAATGTGTGGGTGCATAATTTACAGCTATAGATTTTATTTTGTCTTTATTAATGTTATATAACAAAAACACTTGAAACTGTCTCAAAATGGTACATAACACTGACATGCCCTTTTCTGGATTGATCAGGTACAAAATAGTATCATCTGCAAATTAAGACAACTTTTCTTGATTACCATACCAATTATATCCTTGAATGTCTGAGTTCCTTATTTTCTTTTATATGGGATCTAAATATAAAGCAAATGACAAAGAGGAAAGAGGACATCCCTGCCTGGCTCCTTTGTTCAGACAACTTACCAGAGAGGAACCATTTCACTTTAATTCTTGCATCCAGTCCTTCATATATCCTCCTAATTAAACATATTATTGTATCATGGAATACAAATATTTACATTGCCCTACTCATTGAATGCCATCTTCCTCTGTTGAATGCTTTCTCTTCATCAAGACCTACCACCACCACCAATAGCATTTTCTTATATTCTGCTTCCTCGTGGATAATCACTATTTTATTAATGTTCTCAGAGGATTTCCTCCCTCCCACAAAAAAAACTTTGATTGGTATCTACCAATTTTGGCAACACCTTTGCTTTTCTTTTTAACTAGTATAGACATAAACTCTTTATAATCTTGCTTTAAATTTGAAGTGGGTCTATAAGAAGCTGTGTCTGTCAGGTCTCTACTGTCCTTAGGTGATACAGCCACCACCGTTTTCTTCCAAGATGTTGGTGGTTCTCATCCTTTTAAATACTGTTAAATAAAATGTTTCGGATCTTTATCACTTTCTTCCCCCTAAATCCAAAACTTTCCAGAAATATTATCTGTTTCTGTGGACTTTCCTACAGAATGATTATTCATCACTGTTTTCATCTCATCTCCTCCTATCTTAGCTGTTAGTTGTTGACCCTCATCTACCCTTGGCATAATTAAATATTTCCATTTGTGCTCTTTCTTGATTTCGACATTTCTCTGCTTTATACATCTTTTCATAAAACTTTTGAAATATCTCTAAACCTCTACAAGGTCTCTGGTTATTTCTTCTTGTTACAGGCTCTCTAGGTTTTGGCAATAACCCTTTCTACTTTCTATTGCCTAAGTAATGGTGCTAAAAGTTTTTATTATGCTTTGGAGTTATCAAAAAATTGCAGTTGCACCTCTTATTGCTCTGTGAGATTCCTTTTATTCTACAATACTTTAACCTTTGTCAGTCAGCTTAAATATTTCCTATTATTCTTAACCATATATTTTTCTTTTTTATTTCTACCCTATTTTTAAACTCCATTTTCATTTGATCCCACTCACTAGATATTATTTCCGAAGAATTTCTCTCTTCCCTAATAATTCTCAAATAATTTCCATTACCCATTCTTTAAATTCCTCTTTTTTTAACAACTAGGTGGGAAAGAGCAAGTGTCTCATTTTACTTCATTATCCTACATTTTATCTTAGTTTTTATCAAATATTTATTGGATGTGTGTGTGTGTGTGTTGAAGCTATCAGTTAAATGCACATGATGTTCATCATATTGATCACTTCCTGCAGTAGCCTTAGCTATATGAGTTATATTCTGCCAAGGATATAACAGCTGACCAACCTCCAAAGCTTCAGGACATTTTCTACACACCCAAACTGTCAGGCATCGTGAGCTGAGCTGACTAAAAAACAAGTCTGGGAGTGAGGTCCTTCAAAGCTTTACTACTGCCAAGGAGTAATTTCCTCTGAGGCTTTCGAGGATTGTTGGTTGACTTGAGCTTTCCTTTCCTGGGCAAATAAGCTCCCTTTGAGGAAAAACCTTCCATTTTCTTAATTTTGTTGATGTTTTAGTAATTCTGTCTTCAGGAAAGTTATTTTAAAGCTAGGAGTGCTATGTTTTAATAGACTGTTTCGAGACTGTAACATACTTTTCAATGGAACACTTGTTTTTCCTGTCGTTATAAAAGTAGTCTAAAGTAACTGAAAAAAAATTCTGTGGAGAAATTTTGTTTATTTTTCTTTTGCGGATCTGGCATAGTGTTTTAAAGTGCTTTTTACAGTTTTTTTTTCTGTCAAAAAAGTAACTTTTGTGGACTGGTAGTGTTTACTGGTAATTGCTGCTTGTCTGCCCTGGGAAAGAAGCATCATTTTCAGCTTGACCATGTAACAAATTACTCATTCCACAGTTGGTCCTTCTTCCAGCCACAAAAAGAAAAAGTTAAGCAAACAGCCTTTGCCAGCACAGCAGGCTAGCAATTTGCTTCAGCTGCAGGTGGCTGACTCTGCTGTGGCCGTTTATTGTACCTCAGACCACTCACCTTTTATCCTAGATCCCTCTGGTGTAGCACCTATAGCCACTATGGACTAGGGTTTAGCTATGTCCTCTGCAGTTGTTAGAGTCCCCTTAGTGAACAAGGAAGAGCTACTCTTGTCAGTCCTGTGAGAGGGAAAAGAAAGGTTTCCCTGTTGTGTCAGAATGCTTTGCCCATCCTTGGGGAAGCAGCTGCTGCCATTAGTAACATGGCTGGCCCCATTTTTCCTGTCAAAAAGAAACATAAAACCAATTGTGTATCTACTTCTCCTGCAATTTCTTTGGATATAAGTAGTTTACTGGGTGTGTCTCAAAGTTTAGTTCAGGCTATTGATGTTTCTTGTAAAGTAGTTTCTGATAAAAGAAAGAGGGATTCCTGTTTTCCTGAAGAGATTCAAGATCACACAACAGTGAATCATGGTTATGTCGAAGCAAAACCTTGAAACTGAAAATAACGAACAAAAATAAACTCAAAGTGTGGTGACTGTAAATGTCGACTTTGACATTTTCGAACAGTCACCACACTTCCGGGAACCATTACTGTGCGTTGCACAGTAAATAACATGTTTGTAGGGGGGCACACCTCCCTGCACCCCCCATGTGGTGGGGCTACACCCCCTATGCGGGGGACTGCACCCCCCACACCCCCTGCTACTTAAATATACTAACTCTGGAATCACACTATAGTGAGGGAAAGGGTACATTTCCCCGATCCCAACTATAGTGCGATCTGCATTGAAATGTCAAAACTGACAACAGCAAATGCTGTATTGCATTCACTGTTGTCAGTTCCGACATTTTTTTTTTGAGTTTTTATTTCAGTGACAGCCAGATTCGACATTTTGTCAATCTCACGAACTGCAATCGACAAAATGATAGTAAACCAGATGCAGGGATGAATACAATTTTTTTCCTCAGATTTCTGATACATACTCAGTGGAGATCTCAGTTTCTGATTCTCCCTGTGGAGACGTCTCTCTGTCTCTCTCTGAGACTATTGCTAGACTGTGCTAGTGTATTCAGTGGGAGAACAGTGAGGTTTCTCAGTTCCTCAAAAAAATGCTATGAGTTGTTATAAAATGATTTTTCCAGAACCTTGACTAATTCCTCCTGTCCTGTTTGCTTTAGAGGATGTGTGTGTTACTGCTAGCAGTTTAACTGATAGTCAGCCAGTTGCCCCTAAAAAGGCAGGTAGGATATATAAAGTTCCACAGTCTTTTAAATTTTTATACACTATTCCCAAACATGACCCAGCAGCTATAGCTTTACTTGATCCCACTGCTGCTAAGCAGTTATTTCCAATCCCACTCTTTTTGATAAGGATGGGAAAATTAATGCTCTGTATGAAAAAAAAAAACTATATTTCTGCAACTTTTATTTTCAGAATTTTGAATTGTAAGGCTCATATGTTAAAGTTAGTTCTGACAAATTGTGAAAGTATAAGGAATGTTTTATCTATAGTTTCTTATTGTGAGGAAAAATCTATTTTGAATAACTTAGTGTCTTGTATTGCACTGGTCACGACTCATTGTTTGCAGTGTGTGTGACTCTGTTGGTACTTCTTTCCAGGACTAAGGCAGCTGGTGCTGTTTTGAGGAGGTATGCATGGCTGCATTCTCAGAACCTCACAGATGTTAAAAATAAGATTTTGAAATTCTCCTTTGGTCAGAGATTTAGTGTATGGCCTCTCTGTGGCAGAGGTGACCAAAAATTGTGATGAAAGGGGCAAGCTGATCCAGGGAATCCCTAAGGTTTTTCAGCCCTACTGAGATGTCTGTTGGTGCAGCTAAAGTTACTTGATTTAACAGCTGCTGTCTTTGGTGTGTTTTTTGATATTGTGATTCTAGCCGGTGGGCTGGTTTGTTTTTTCTAATATAGTTTAAGAAAGAGAGAAAGAAATTACCTCTCATTGCATAAATCAGACAGGTCTGCTACATCCAGAGCTTCAGCTGCACATTTTTAACCCTTTTTGAGGTATTCCTGCTACAAATGTTCCCTTAGTAGCACTTGTGTTATCACCTAGTAGTACTACTTTTATACCTTCCTCCCTTTACCCTATTAGCTCTTTCTGGCCTCTATTCCTCAGTTTCTGACAAATATGGATGGACAATTTCCTATATTTTCTCCTGCCAGTCCGGTTGTTATGGGCATCCTGAGACAGTGTAGCAACTCCCTCATGTACTGTACACAGACAACCCTCTACTACTACCACCTAGGAACACAATTTGTGAGAGATGCAATTACATCAAGCACCTAGTGTCATTGCTGTCTCTCCCACAAACCAGTATATCTGGCACTACATAGGTTTGCAACATGAACACCACATCTCAAACACCACCCACACCTACACAACACAACCCCACATATGTGGAGGTCTTCAACAAAAGCATACCCAAACAAAAGAGACCTCCAAGGCATAA
Organism: Protopterus annectens; assembly: GCF_019279795.1. Lineage (NCBI taxonomy): Eukaryota > Metazoa > Chordata > Ceratodontiformes > Protopteridae > Protopterus > Protopterus annectens. The sequence continues at coordinate 434,103,233 of NC_056734.1, read as the reverse complement.
ACGGACATGAACGCCACCGCCCACCACACCACACACCACACATAGTCTACACATCTGTGTCTCATAGCCACTGCGGCCTAAACATAAATCCAACATATTAGTCATAGGAGACTCCATTGTGAGATCCGCAGATGTGCCCCTCACCAGGCTGGATAAGGAGAAAGTCGCGGTTAGTTGTTTGTCGGGTGCCAGAATCTTCCATATCACCAATGCACTCAAGTCTCTCAACAGGTACTGTTATGATTCTGTCATAGTCCATGTTGGAGTGAATGACTTGAGACATACCTCACTGTACTATGTGAAGAGAGACATGATCAAGCTCGCTGAATATGTGTCCCAGGCAGGTATGTTCCTGACCTTAAGCAGCATTCTATCGTCACCCAGAATGATGCCTCAATACAAACAGAAAATGTTTGACTTTAACAATTGGCTTAGTTTCTGGTGTCATTCCAAGGGGATCCAGTACCTGATAGCCTGGGATGACATAACTGGCAAACCACAATGCTTTGCCAGAGGTGGCCTGCATCTGTCTCCCTTGGGCTTCAGGCTCCTGACAAAGGCTCTTGCCTCCCTCATAGTGCCTTTTTTAGGCAATGGCATGAGGTCAAAACAACCAACATGAAAATTTTATCAAAACATATATTAAAGGTCATGCTGCTAAATGCTAGGAGTCTAAGCATGAAACTGCACTCATTGCAAGCATTCTTAATCCTGGAAGAAGCTGACATTTGTACAGTCACAGAAACCTGGTTCAAAGCTGTGGAGTGCTCCACAGCTATACCAGATTACTCATCCTAGCATTTATTCAGACCCCAAACCATGAGCAGCAAAACAAAAGGAGGTAGAGTTGCAATATATATAAAAGACATGCAGACCTCTAGGCTGGTCAAACAGTATGATGCACGGGAAACACTCCAGGTGCAGTTAACAATTGACAAGACCCCTATTCAAATCATAGCTAGCTATAGGCCTCCTAGTTTGACTCAAGATGCCCACTCCACCTATCTGGACCTCTTTGAATCTATCAAGATTCAACCCTTTAGCCTGATCCTGGACAACTTTAACTGTCCAACCATAGATTGGAAGAAATCCTCATGCCAAAACACAATGCCGACAGATTCCTTGATTTCGTCAGTGCAAATGCCTTGGACCAGTTGGTTGGCATCAGCACAAGAGGTGAAAATATCTTTGACTTGGTATTAATCAATATGAGTAACCACTGCAGCATCCCTACAGTGTCATCATTCCTGGTAAGATTCTACCACAAAGCAGTCACTTTCGAAGTCACCATCTCCCCCAACTCCGTCAGCTAGGGTCAAACAAAAAAGTTCTCCAAAGCTAATCCTTAAGGAGAATAATAACAGCCTCCTAAGGGAAGGTATAAACAGCTTCACAGCCCCCTCCATAAGAACTGGCACATATGTCCAAGCCTACACTAAAGTACTATATGAGCATTTATATAGCTGCATGAAATCAGGAATACCAGACAGGACAAAATTTTCCTCCTCAAGGAAGAGTAAACCTGTCTGGTGGACTTCTACAATAAATAAACTCAATAATAAAAGGAAAAAATTGCTGCCCAGGACCAAGAAGGAGCAGGTGCCTAATTGGAAGCAATCTGTCCTTAGCCTGAACAAGCAAATAAGAGCACTTGTGAAATCCTCCAAAGCAAACTTTGAGTCCAAACTGGCCACATCTACTAAAGACAAGCATAAGATCTACTTCACATATGTCCACAGTCTCAAGGGAAGCACCCAGATCTTCTCAGGACTGGTGGTCAAGAAGACCACATATACAAATGCTGTACATATAGCCAACCTGCTGGCAGACAGGTGCAGTGAAAACTTCACTCCTCTGTCCCCCCATCCGTAAAACAGGACATCCCCAGTACCTGCCTCCCTCCCCTTATCTCTAGGGAGCAAGTCATCACTGCTGTCTCAAAGACAAAAAAATACAGTCTCCATGGGAGCTGATAACATCCCAGGCTGTATCTTACATAAACTCAGGTAGGAACTTGCAGCACCATTAGGCACCCTATTCAACCAAAGCCTGAGTACCAGCTTCATCCCAGCTGAGTAGAGGACAGCCACTGTCATCCCTTTTCACAATTCAGGAAATTATAGACCCATCATCTTAACTAGCCTGATCTGCAAGGCCATGGAGCAGATTATCATGGACCTCATTAGCAAGGACATTGGTAACCTCCAGACACTTGATCCCACACAGTCTGGTTTTGTCAAGGGGAGGTCATGCCTGTTAAATTTGGTTGACTTCTTTGAGACAGTCAGCAAGGCCACAGATGAGGGGAACATGGTGCACACCCCCTACCTTGACCTGACCAAAGCCTTCAATACTATTTCTCACTCAGGTATAATAGATAAACTCTTTCACCTAGGCATCAATCCATATGTTACCAGATGTGTAGCAAACTGGCTCACTGATAGAACCCACCTAGTCAAAATAGGGGAAGCCAGCTCAAGTAGTAGACCCATAACAAGTGGTGTACCCCAGGGATCAGGCTTTGGGCCTCTGCTGTTTGGGATATACTTCTCAGAAGTGCAGACCAAATCTAGTGGGTTTTGGCTGACCAAGTTTGCAGATGGCTGCAAGCTGGGTGCTGTCATCAATTCCCCTAGTGATGTGGACATCCTCCTAGAGGGTCTCACCCAAACAAATGACTGGTGCCAAAAACATGGCCTCAGACTGAATGCCAAAAAATGCATCATCATCATCCCTTTTGGAGAGTGGTGTCCCACAAATTATCACATTGATAATAAGGTCTTAAGCACACAATCAGTCGTGAGGGACTTAGGCACCCAGGTTGATAGCAAACTGACTTTCGACCACCATATTGCCTCTGTTGTACGCAAAGCTTTCTACGTGGCCCACCTCATTAGTAAAGGTATCTCATCCAGGGACAAGGAGGTCATAACATCCCTGCATTCTTCCTTTATAACACATATTGCTGAGTACAATTCCCCTTTTGGCATGTACATCACAAAGCACATGCAGCAGCTGGAGAGACCACAGGGGTACCTCACCCAGAGAATCTATGGCCTCAAACATCTACCCTACACAGATAGGCTAAAAGCCCTGTCTGTCTACTCAGTCTTCTACAGACTCTTCAGAGGTGACCTCTGTCTGACATACAAAGCAACCTCAGACCTCGCCCTGATGAGACTGCTGCATATCCGCAAGTCAAGCTCCACTTGAGTAACATGCATGCACAACCTCAACCTTGTCTGTGACATCAATAGAACTTGCTAGGGGGACAGATTTGTGTCCCAGAGACTTCCCCTTTGTTAGAATAGACTCCCTCTCCACATAAAGCAGAGTACCTCAATAACCCTTTTAAGTTCCACCTGGATAACTGGATGGGGAACAGAAAATACACCCCTGGGATTCTACCTGTGTCCCTGCTGGACAGTGGTATAGGGTGCTGACTTGTTGGAACATGGGCTAAATTCTTGTCTAGGCTTGTAAGGACCTCAGGGGCAATAGCCTAGTAACTTCCTATGATCCTATGATGCCTCATGAACCAGTTTGAGAAAAAAATCCTAAATATGAAACAAAAGAAAATATCACAAATTATTAACTACATTTTATCCATAAGAGAGTTTGGTTATAATTGTTACATGTACATTTTATACATTTGGTGATTTCTGTATAATCTTAGATACAAATTTGCAAGTGCAATTCAGTATGAAGTGTGAAGTTGCTGCTGGATTTTCCAATTACTTCAATCTGTTCAAAGCTTTTTAAAAAGAACATTTCCCCTTTGATGTGCATTGTTACAAAAATCACAATGATCTTGCTTTAATATATTTAAATGTGTAATCTAACCATAATTCTAGAATAGATAACTTTTCTGTTTCAGTCTAGCTTGTTTCAGATGAAATTGATTAAATTTATTTTTATACTTACCGTGTTATTATTGAATATACATTTTAAGGATTTCCTACTTACTTTGATTCTTAAGAACATTCAAAAATTATATATTTGAAGAATATGTTAATATTATTAAAAATAGTTGTGTTTGTAACAATTTACATCCAATTTTTCTTTTTACTAAATGGACAGCTTTTCAACTTTTTGGCTTCACGATTTTGTTCTTTCATCTCATTTATACAAACAACAAGGTCAGTTGAACATTTATTGGTTGAGCCAAAGGTGGTGGATAAACTTACTGTTAATTCAAGAAATATATTGATCTACTCAACATTCTTTCGACTCAAATGAGAGTTAATTACCTTAATGCAAAACCAATCCGGTTTCCTTTACAGGCAAAATATTTATTTACATATGGATTAAAAAGGGAACCTCATTATTAGATTTCTGTAAGGTTTGGGCACTAACAATTGACATACTACTTCCTTTTTGTTTTTATTTTCTCTGAATAAGTTTTCTTGTGACACAAAGCACAGGTATGAAGTGGGAACTTTTGTTCAGCTTCTTCCCTAATAGTGCCAGATGTACTTTCCCTTGCTTTGTTTAAAGTGGCATTTTTCCATTGTGCCTTTTGAAAAATGTATATGTCTTACCAAGAGGTTAGGCATCTTGGGAATTTTCTCAGGATCAGCTTGTTATGATGCGGAAGATGCTGCCTCCTTTCCTGGCAGTACAGGCACCACAATCTTAGTGTGCAATTACTCTAAGAAACGTAGCTCATACCTGTACTCATTAGTATCAGTTGCTTCTGTCTCATTTATTTTACCTTTTTCTTTTTTCCCCTTCAAAAGCCTGATGCACAGGACCGTATTTCTTATTTTTGTGCTGCTGTATTTTGGCTCAACAGAAATATCATTAAAAGAAAACTCTTCCTTGGAACTCAGAAATGTGTTTTTTTATTATATCTTTGTTATCTGAGCTGTCTTAACACACTACAATCACTCTATGTGCTTTAAATGTGTCAAACTAAATGGCTGACATGGGGCATACCATTTTAATGTTTTCTTGTTTTAGTGCTTTTTTGTCCCCTTCCTAAAATGCATTTCAAGTCCCCTTTATATGAGTCATTTTAGATAAAAGGAAATACTGTTGTCTTCCTATTCCTTTGAGATACAGAGGCAGCAGTGTGCACCACAGGCATCTTACACACTTTATGTAGCAGGGCTGTTTGCATTTTTTTCCTTCATGACCATCATATGCATAGCTCCAGCCAAAGAAAGTAAAAATGCAGGCTTATGTAAGGATTTGTAATTTTTATACTCTATGAGCACTAAAAAACACTCTCACACACCTGAGTTTTCAAAGCAACCACTGCATTTCAAGAGCTATTAATCATTTCCAATAACTAATTCAACTATTCACCTCCATCTGCAACAGTAGAAAGGTGATTTTTTGTTATCCTGAATGTTACAGAAATGTACTAACATGCTTGCTGTTATTCTGTTCTTCTGAAAAGTATTTTATAAGCACATTACAAAAACGTATAATTACCTGTTTTTTAATTTATATTATGAATTTTTAAGCTAAGGCCCAAATGCCTTCATGTCTTACATTTTTTCTACTTTTGTTGTATTGCTACTGCTTGATTTGTTATATTGCTGCATACTAGCACTTAATCTCCCTGGCCCTCTGCTGAAAATGGACTCATGCCCAGTCAGACTTTTCTGGTAAACAAATGTCAAATAAATAAATAAATAAATAAATAAATAAATAAATAAATAAATAGATAAATAAATAATCGTGATCATAATCCATGAGCATGAGAATTCAGTAGTTCTATGAATAAGACTAACACTACTTTCTATAAACTTCTGCACTTACAAAAAATACCACTTACAAGTGGATTGCTATAGTAGCCAGTGTTAGGCATTGATGAAACCTGTGGCCGAAGGAGGCCACTGATGACTTGCTGCTACAGAGGGCCCTGAGGGAAACAACAGTTGCATCCAACTACGGGGAAAGAAATGTATGGGTGCTTTTGGTCAGTGGCAGACTGATTCCAGACAATGTTCACTTTTTCTTCGACTAGTTCTTCTTCTGCTTCAGCTTCTTCTTCTCTTCAGAGCAGCACAACAGTGGGGAATAGAGCTGATGACAGTAAAAGCTATAGTCTTTTAGGTCTGCTTCTTGTAAGAAGGAGCCTGATTCGATGAAACATTTGACTCATGCTAACATTCTTTTTAATTGAAAATGAGGTTATCGGTTTTAAAAAATGTATTTTTTCACAAAAAGTGGGTAACTCATTTGATAATGTTTTCACTTTTATCAGTACTGCAATGCAAGCAAAAAACAACTTTTCATGTTCATGTCGTGAGCAAACTTGCTTCTAACTTTAAATATTTATAATTTAAATTTGCTTTCATGTGGTACATGATACTTGAAGAATGTTTCCTTATTGTATTTTATTTTGAATTACATGTCTGACATCCTTAATGATTAAATAATCACTATACAAAAGTTGTATGACAGATCCAACTCCTCCTTTAATGTGTCTTCCCTGAAATGTTTAATATAAGCAGAGAGAAGAGGGGACTGGTTGGTAATATGGACCGATAAGCTGATTTTTTTTTAATAAATTACATTTTTTGATCAGTGCATTTGGTGTTTAGTGAAATAAAATTAATATAGATATTTGCATGAACATTCAAAACACATTCCTTGTTATAAATGGAGTGTATGTATAGGATACCAGAAGTCAAAGTGGAAGCAATATAGTAGCAATCTGCAGTGAAAATGTGAATTTGATCTACTAACTGTGTCTGGTGAATATACACAAAAATAGTAATGTTGAATTTTAAAGCTGTATCACACTTCTACAGTTTGGAGTTCTAATGTACTAAGTGAATTTTGCTTGTTTAAAGTCTAATTAACTAGTTTTGAAGTTGCAGAATATTGCAGTTCTGTGGAAAAGCCTGAAATATTGTTTGAGTTTCTGGAATAGCAGAAATAGCTAGACTCAAGAAACTGAAAACGTATATGAATGTTCTCTTGATATTTTTTGCAGTACTTATGTTTTACACCAAATAATTACTTGTTATTATGTTCTACTATGGTTTACTATGAAAATATCGAAAGTCATAATAAAATACGTTCACCTGTGCGATTCACATGTGCGATGTTATGCATAATAATGTGGTCAGAATGTTGAAGGGCATGTAGCGAAACGATCGCATTAGCACTTTCGACAATAGTTTTGCAGTTCACTACTGAAAATCACATAATGTAGGGTATGGTTGAATATTCAGTGTGTGTGTGTGTGTGTGTGTGTGTGTGTGTGTGTGTGTGTGTGTGTGTGTGTGTGTGTGTGTGTGTGTGTGTGTGAGCATATATATATATATATATATATATATATATATATATATATATATATATATATATACATATATATATATATATATATATATATTTATGTACGTATATATATATATATATATATATATATATGTGTATATATATATATATATATATATATATATATATATATGGATTCACTTCATAACACTGAAACTCAAAACACTGAAGCCAAAACAGTGAAACTTCAAAATCTTGAAAACTCAAAACACTGAAAACACATGTCATACATATACTGAGTTTAAACAACATAAATCATAGCACTTTCCACCAAGTGTAAGCGTGTAAGCAGGGGGGCAAGCACCCCTGCATCCCCCAAGTGGGGGGGGGGCTGTTCCCCCCACACCCCCTACTTTAATATTCTCACTCCGAGTTCGCACTACAGTGGGGAAAAGGGAATTTTCCCTTACCCACGCCATAGTACGATCTCCGGAACAGGCATACTTATGCAAAAGTACTTTTTCGGTGAAAAGCACTTTCGCGTAAATATGCCCCACCGATAATCATTCGGTGAAAAATGTTTTTCGGGATCTGTATGGATCCCATATATATATATATATATATATATATATATATATATATATATATATATATATATATATATATATATATACACACACACACACACACACACACACACACACACACACACACACACACACACACACACACACACACACATACCCCACACACCTCACCTATACATACATACACATGTGCACATGTATATATATGGATGTATTTGCTTGTCTGCATGCGGCAAACACATTCAAAATGCCTGTTTGATTAAAGCTGATATTCTGTAAAGTTTATGATCCCAGTGGACAGAAAAGAAAGAAGTCTACAGACACCTCGTTATGCCTGCTTTTCATACACTAAAATAAAAACCTTAATGTATGCTAGCTAATATGATATAAAAGCCAGGGAGACAAATTCTGAAAGAAAGTATTGCAAGATATCAGTCCTATTCAACATATTATTCACTGGGGAAGAAGTATAACATTCCACAAAAGGTGAGGGGTAGGCTGACAGGCACTAGTCTCAGGGTTTATGCATCCTCACAAGCATTTGTCTCCTCCACTTATTTTGAGCTACTGTTTTGTTACTTTTGAACATTAAGCCTTAGGCGTTTTTTTTTCTTCCATGAAAGAAAAAAAGTAAGACTGAAATTTTTTCTTTATTCATGATTCTTTTTCAGGCTGTAACTAGGTCAAAATGCATTTTAGAGCATCTATTATCTCATGGTTTCCAGACCTCTTTGTAAATCCAGTTATTTCCTATACACTTATTACTAAGGATGCAAGGAAAAAGTAACATCAAACAGGAATGCCTTAATTTCTTTCCTTAGACATGATTTTTGTTCTCATCATCATGGGATAAAAAAAGTTGCTAAAAGGTCTAAAATGCACCTCAGAGCTCTAGAAAAACATTGCTTTTGGTAAAAGCTGAAGAGTAAAGCAACATGTTAGAAGATAAAGAAAAATAATCTATATGGTATGGAGAGGCCAGGATAGAGACCCTGGGGGCACTGGATGATATGTGTGTGTGTGTGTGGGGGGGGGGCAGTAGGCAACAGGGACAGTGCTGTGGTACCCTATAGGAACCATTTCACCTGAGGCCATCCTTGTACATTGGGCTGTTGCAATGTAACATTAGTGCAGCTGAATACCGGTCACTGTGAATGTCCCTCTGTGGGATGGGCCAACTTGGTGTGGTGCCCCTTTTGTAATGTATAAACACTGTAACTATATTTCAATCTGTGTGTATGACTCAGAAAACATTTTAGCTTGAGTTAAAGATTGCTTAGAATGGTGGCAGCAACAGATGGATACTTAGATGGAAGTGTCCAGGGGCCACCAACTGGGCATTTGCTGGGGGCTCCCAAAATGCTAACACCAGCCCTGATCAATATACAAAAAAGTTGGTTTAACAGTTAGAGTTGCCATATTTTTAAATGCCCAAAGTGAGATATTCTTACTAAAACATGGGATTGGGCAGGACAAACCATGCCAAAATAAAAAAAAATAGTTTAATATTATTACCAAAATTAAAGACTTTGTGATGTGCAATGCTGGTTGGTTATACTACATTTTATGATATTAAAATGGCTTAAATTTAGTATTGCAGTTTTCTGTGACATTTAGTGAAAAGTCAGAAAATATTTTTTCTTCTTAAATATCAAGATATTTGCCATTTTTCTTTTTATTTCTCAGGACAGAACTGCTCAAATCAGGAGTACTTTGCAGAGTGCGAGAGACAAATAGTAACTCCATCAACTAGGTGCACTGATACAATAAAGGCAGTGAAAATACTTTCACAACACCCTGCTTTTTTAATAGAAACTGCTGAACTTTTGACATTAGTACAGCTAATTGCCTATGTCAGATTGTGTGCAGCGTCTTACATGAAAAACTACATATGTTCATCATATTGATCACTACTACAGTAGCCTCAACTATATGGGTTATATCGTGCCAAGGATATAACAGCTAGTCAGTTACCAAAGCTTCAGGGCACCTTCCACACATGCAAACTGGCAAGCAGCTCAAGCTTAGTTGACTAAAAGACAAGTTTGGTGTCAAGCCCTTCAGAACTTTATTGCCACCGAACAGTATGCTCCTCTGAGTCTTTCATGGATCATCGGTCAGCTTGTGCTGCTCTTTTGCTGGAGAGCTAAGTTCTCTTTGAGGAAAAAAAGACTTCCATTTAATAATTTTGTTTAAAATTGATACTTTTTCCTTCTGGAAAGTTATTTTAAAGTTAGGAGTTTGTGTTTTAATGGGCCGTCACAAGACTGTACTATACTTTTTAACGGGTGCTCTGCTTTTTCCTGTCAGTTTAAAAGCTGTTTAAAGTAATTGAAAATCATTTTTTCTGTGGAGAAATTGTGTTTATTTTTATGGTTTGTGGATCTAGCAAAGAGTTTTAAAGTGCTTTTTACTGTGTTTGTTTTTGAAAAAAGTGACTTTAAAAGATTGTTTTTACCAGCATTTGTTACTTGTTTTCCCCTGAAAAAGTGGTACAATTTTTGGCTTGACCATGGAATAGTCTTTTGGTTCCATCGTTGGTCCTTCTTCCAGCCACAAAAAGAAAAGGTTAAGAGAGCAGCCTTTGCCATCACAATGACATCCATTCAGTGGACAAGAGAACCACTTTTGTTGGTTCTGTGAGAGGGAACAGGGAATGCTTCCCTGTTTTGTCAGAATGTTGTGCCCCATCCCTGGGAAAGCTGTTGATGCCATTAATAACACTGTTAGTCACATTTTTCTGCAAAAAGAAACAGAAAACTAAACATGTAGCTAATCCTCCTCAAATTTCTTTAGACAGGAGATGTTTGCTGGGTCTGACCTACGGCTTAATTAAGGCTACTGATCCTTTCTGCATAGTAGTTTCTGGTAAAAGAAAAAGGGATACTTCTTTTCCAGAAGAGATTCAAGATTCTGAATCTGAATAGGAGTGCGAAGAGACAGATACAGGGCTTTCTCCTCAGATTTCTGATTCAGACTCAGGAATGAGCTCAGTTTCTGACTGTCCTTGTGGGGGGTTCTTCTTCTCTGAAACTATTTCTAGAATGTGTTAGTATTTTCAGTGGGAGGACACTGAGGTTTCTCAGTTCTTAAGAAAATACTATGAGCTGTTACAGAAGGAATTTTCTGAACCTGTACCCATTCCTCCAGTTCATTCAGCTTTGGAGGGTGTGTGTTACTGCCCGCAATTTTCCTGACAGTCAGTCACCTGGCCCTAAAAAGGCCGATAGGTTGTATAAAGTTCCTTGGTCTTTGTACACTATTTTCCAAACCTGATCCAGCAGCTATAGTTAATCATTTTGCTGCCATCACTTAGGTTCATAGTTTAGTACTAAGCTAATTGCCCTCACGAGCCATTTTAAGCCTAGCCAGTTATCCCTTGTGAGACTCAAACCCTGTACCTTGTGTTTGTAAAGCAAATACTTTAGCCATTAAGCCACCCTCCCAACTTTAGTTAATCACAATCCTACTATCTCTGATAAGGATGGGAAAATATTGATAAGTATGAGAAAAGTGCTTGCTACTGCAGCTTCGATTTGCAGAATTTTGAATTGTTATGCTAATTTGTTAAAGTTTGATTAATTGTGAGAGCATGAGGAATGTTTTGTCTGCAGTTGCTTCTTGTGAGGAACAAATCTCCTTTAAATAATGTACTTCCTTCTATTTTCCAAGTCACTACTCATTGCATACAGTGTGTATTCGACTCTGCTGATACTTCTTGAAGGGCTGTGGCCCCTGGTTCTGTTCTGAGGAGGTTTGCAAGGCTGCAGTCTCAGAACCTCCCAGATGATGTTAAAAATTAGACTTTAAATTCTCCTTTGGATAGGGATTTATGTTTTGATTCCTCTGCTGCAGAGATAATAAAAAAGGGGGTTGAAAAGAGGTAAACTGATACAGGGAATCTCTAAGATTTTTCAGACCTCATTTTCCCAATTTTCCAAGGGGTTCTCTAAAACTCCTCATACACTTTTGGTAAGAAATAAAATAAAAAGTCTCTACAAAATGCAAGTAAACAGACATTTAAGAAGAAATGGGAACAGGGTTCCAAGAAGAATTCTGGAAACTCCCAAAACTAAGTACAGTCTAATAAGTCAGAATGGTAATTTAAGATAATTTGTTCCCCTTCCCACCTTGGCAGCCCATTACAGTGGAGGCTGGTGACTTTAAATCAAAGGGGGGCTGCATGAGACAGCTGAATGGGTGGGGCCAATGAGATGGGGGTGTGGCCAACTAGAAAGAGGCGTGTCTATGCCCAAAACCACAACAACTGGAACTTCAATTAAATACGCTGCCCTGGGTGCCAAACCGTCATTACGAGAGTCCAATCAAGACAAAATGAAGTGTAGAAGAAAAAAATATTTCAATGCATTGGCTACATGACAGCTTACTTAATAGCTAGATGGAAACAAAAAGGTTGTGAGGTATGAAAAAATAAATTACTTTTTAAATACATTACTGGAATGCCAATCAAAATCAAGTATAAAAAAAAAAAAACAAGCAGCACTCAAGTCAAAGCACTTCTCCTTGCAGTGCAGTTCTAATTCTAATTCTAATTTATATTCAGCTTTATAAAAATACCAAGTAACATGCTGAAAGTAGCAATCTCTGTGATACCCCACTTGTAAAAATGTTTCTTATTCAAAAAAGACTTGCTGCCTGACAACAATTATCTACTTGTTTCATGGGGAAAATATGATCAAAGTAAAAAAATGAACAACAAACAAGAAACAAGCTTAAGATAAATTGCTTAAAGGATTACTGAACAGGTTATGGACCATACATGATAGATTGACATTCTGTTTAGTTTACGGGTAAAGCCTGCAAAGATGACTGTAAGTCTCCAATAAATGTAATAAATACTGTAATCCTGTCTTTTATTACAAATACTGTCATATGCATTTCAATACCTAAGGCTTATACGTTATCTAGTTATGTAAATATTCTCTGCATAGCAACAACAAAAAGGCTTTCAATGTTAGTAATTCTTTAACAGTATGCTTATTAAAACTTACTTGCATCTTACAATCTCAGACAAGCTTACCCGATGGTCATTAAAGCATTGCTACTTAAACACAGAGCACTGCATCAGCATGCATTGTCTGAATAAAAAGAAGCATAAATCAACAGCATAAAAATATGACAAAAAAAACAGAACATTCTACAAAATCAAGGACAGACGAAAAGCCACTGTCGTACTTGTGTCTACATTGGATGGGGGAATACTCTGCATACTTTCACTGCATAACTGCTGCATAACTGCTCCTTGCCTTGTTTGGACACATCCAGAGTCACTACATGGGGGAGTGGGGTGCAACAAGTATGTCACAATTTGAAATGACTCTGGCTGATGGTGATGGCTCTGACACATTTGTCATACCTCTCAACCTCAGAGCAAGAAATCTGGACAAACCCATACATAGAAGTGGAACAAAGGCTCAAAAATAAGGACAATTTTTAAATATTGCTCTTATAAACTTAGAAAGATAATAGAATAGTAGTAGGTCTTGCATTAGTGTGAATTTTCTGAAGGGTATGAAATCTGAAACTCAAATGTCTGTCATTATTTTCTAACTTCAATCTTTAATGATTTGCCAGAAAAAACACAATTGTATGAAAAACTGACCAAAAATGTGATGCAAAAATATAAAATTGCCACACAATACAGCTGGGAACCTGTCAAAGGGACACTTTTTTTAGTATTAGTACTGTTAACTTGAACAGCTGACAAAATAAGAAAATCTACATGCATTTCTGAAATAAAAGTAATCTATAACTCTGATCACTACAGTTATTTATAATTCTAAACCCTCCACGTTTTCTTCCAAAATTGCTATTTTGCGGAGGGATTATTAGGGGGAGAGCAACATTATGAGCCAAAATTGCAGACAGTTGTGAGCTTTGGATATTCCTAATTCTATAAAGCGATTTATTTGCATGTACCTCTAAACCTCTTAATGCAGGAAATCTGGACAAGGCCAAATATATTGGGGGAACATACAAACAGTACTAAAAATTTCTCTTGTATAAACTTAGTTGATAGAATAACAGGTCTTGCTTTAGCATGCATTTTTTCTGAAGGTTATGAAGTCTGAAACTCAAGGTCTGTCATTATTTAGTGACTTCATTCCTAAATGATTTGCCAGAAAAAAACTCAAATTTTATGAGGAACAAACCAAAAATAAGAAGCAAAACTCTATTCATTCTGCAAAACATCTGGACAGTTGAGAGGTATAGTTCAGCCGGGGCTGTCTTTGAGTTTGTCGCCCTTACCCCCTCACAAACTTATGGTCGAATGGAGCCTCCCCCCTGCAGCCCGGCCCATTCCAATGTCCCATTACTTGGCTATTTCACCCCATTTACCATAAACACTGTAATGTGCATACTGCTTTACTTCTGTAATGATTTGGATTTAATTTGAAAGTTTTATTTTGCATTTTACAGCACAAACACTAATAGACCTGCTAAACAAAGCAATGCAGTTTCACAATGAAAATAGACTTAGCATTAAAACTTATCTGCCCTTGAAACTCACATTCATTGAAACAGCATTGAAACCCACATTCAAACAAAATATTTTTGCCAGTGGCAGATAAAGATTAACTTTGGACTGTTTTCAAATCATAGGCCCCTTGCACACGAAACATGCATGTGTTCTTTGATACACCTTCCTGATTGTATTAAATAATATTCCTTGTATAATACAATACAGTTGTTAGAGGGCGTTTTAAATGTTTTGTTTTGAACATTTTTCCAGTAAACAATGAAACAAAATGCATGCACCAATAATGACAAAACTGCCCAATTCAGAACATTTCCGTCATAAAAGTCTACTCAGACTTCTACAGTCCGCCAGTGTCAGTAAATATGCACAATCTCTGAAGAAGTAAAAGTCATCTAAATAATAAAAAGTAATCTCCAACGTTGTACAGATTTATTGTATTTATTTATTTAAATATTTTATATATATATATATATATATATATATATATATATATATATATATATATATAAAATGTATTTAAATAAATAAATAAAATGTGTTAAATAATAAAGTATCTCCAAAGTTGTACAGATGTAGGGTAATTTATAAATACTTTATTTTCCAGCATGTTCACTGAATCAGGATTGACTAGTTGGGTTTGCAGAAAACCGGCCAAGTTAAACAAATAATTGCCATGCAAAAAAATACAATGCTTTATCTGAACAGCTGCATTATCTGGATCAGTGCACAACATAAAAAATAAAAATGAAACAGAAATGTTTCAATTCAGATTTTATATAAGCAGTTAAATCATGGCCATCAAGGCACCTGGTTAATATAGTTAAAGTGAGCTACATGTAAATTGCAAATACACTGCAGCAAGTAAGCCAAATAGATATACAGCATAGCAGAAAAAAACACCTGCTACATAATAACTGCTAGTTTTTTTTTGTTTCCATAGTTGATTCAGTAATAGGATGCCTAACTTGAACTGTGTTGCACTGCCTGCAGTTCTTAGAACAAATGTCTACACAAAACACTGATGATACTTTTTTTCTTTCAGCAAGAATAGACAGATAATTGTTGTGCTAGTAGGCTTCCAATTGGGCTGCAAACTGTCATTGCCACTGCTAGAGTGTAATTATATTTTTAGCAGGACATACAAAGACACACAAAGATCAAAGTCTGATGCTGCTTATAAAAAAGCACATCTGATGGCTTGTTAAATAATCATAAAAAAGTAGTAATAAAAGAAAAATTGACAGCAGACTGCTGACAAATACACATAGAAGTGTTGCTTTTTCAAAGCAGATGCTGTATGAAACTAAGACAAACTTTGAAAATTTGGGAGCATTCAGTAGTTTCTGGAAGTATATGTTGGTAGTGCCATTGTTTATATGTCTTGTTACTGTGTGAAAGTGTGTGCTTCTAGCTGTATGTATATTTACTGTGCCTGTCTCTGATGAGTGATATTACCGTAGACACACACACACACACACACACACACACACACACACACACACACACACACACACACACACACACACACACACACACACACACACCTTACCTGATGTGCTGGTTTCCAGTGTCCCGCGGAAGTTGCAAGCATGGCCGGGCTGGTAGATCCAAAACAAATTAAGTCCCAAGCAGTGTCCCAAGGAAGTTGCAAGCATGGCTGGGCTGGTAGATCCAAAACAAATTAAGTCCCAGTGTCCTGACCAAGTTGCAAGCATGGCCGGGCTGGTAGATCCAAAATAAAATCAAGTCCCAGTGACAGTGTCCCAAGGAAGTTGCAAGCATAGCTGGGCTGGTTGGTTTCCCCGTGAGAAGAAGGCTGGCTCAAACACCGTACTCTCGTGGGAGGACTGAGAGCAGGCTCCAGCCTGTGGACGATGCAGTCTGGAGTTCTTCTGTGCTATGTGGTCATCACCGCACAGACTTTTGGGCATCTGCGGGTCAAGATGCCTTTCCCCCTATCTGGACTGCTCACACAGCAGTCAGTCTGAAGTTGTGAGTTTCCGGAACTCCAAGTACGCATGAGCGGATTTCCGGGACTCGCGATTATTTTTTTTACTGATTGATTTGTATTTACAGGTGGAGGGGCTGCTGATTTGTATTTTTCCATTACAGATGGAGGGGGTGCAGTCCTGCAGTCCTATAGCATGAGCCGCCCCTGCCATTTTATCTTCTAGAAAGTCTGAATCTCCACATTTCTCTTTGCCAACAGATAGTTTCAGACAAATGGGTTCTGAAGATCATTCATCAAGATTACAGATGGCAGTGGGAGGACATTCCTCTTTTCCAGGGGGTAATTCCTCAGCCTTCAGACCAGACTCTTTTGTTTCTTCCTCTCCTCCATCACATGCTGCCCCATGGTGTTACAGAACCAGTTCCCCCTTTCTAGGTGGGAAAGGTGTTTTATTCAAGGATGTTTTAGTGCCAAAGAAAGAAAATGCTTGGAGGCCAGTTCTGGATCTAGATCTTTCTTTCCTAAACCTGTTTGTGATATTGCCTGAATTCAGAATCATGTCACTTTGCAACCTGCTACCTCTTCTTTGTTCAGGTTTTCTGGTAACATTAGATTTAAAAGATGCTTATTGTCACATTCCTATTCATCCAGACTTCAGGCATTTCTTAAGGTTTTCATGTGTCTTGATCACATTATCGGTTCTCTGCCCCTCCTTTGGACTATCCACGGCACCAAGAATGTTCTTAAGCTATCTAGCTCCAGTAACAGCTCACTGCAGGCTACAGGGAATCCACATTTTTCATATTTAATGACTTGTTTATCTTTGCAGAGTCTTTTTCAAAGTGTCAGCAATCTCTCTTTTGTGTGAGAGATCTCTTATGCAGTCTATTATTCAAAGAGAACATTCAAAAGTCTTTCTTGACTCCTTTTCACAGGATTGTGTTTCTGGGATGTCAACTAGACATCACAGTTCAAAAAGCTTTGCTCCCACTTAAAAATAGATCTATAGCTAGATCTTTCTCTAGTGTTTTCCATTCAGAGTTCAGTCACTGTAAGGAAATTCCTCAGTATTTTGTTTCTCATGGTGTCTATGATTCTCATGATACCCCTGGTAAGACTCCACAAATCAGAAAGATACAGTGGTATTTGAAGTCTCTTTGGTTCCAGCAACAGCACCCCCTTGTCTTTTCAGATCCCAGTGCTGGTCTTTGTCAGAGGAGAAATCACATGGTGGAGACAACATATAGCCCCAAATCGAGGTCTCCCCTTTTCCTGTTCCAAAGCAGTCAGTCACCACAGATGCTTCAGACTTTGCCTGAAGGGATAAAAATGCAAGGACAGCCACAAACTCATAAATATAAAAAAATAGATGTTTGACCTGATCAAGGCATTGAAATATCTGAATCATCTTTGCCCCTGGGATGTCTTCAAGTCATTACTGACAATACCAGAGTCATGTGGTACATCAGCAAGCAATGGGAAACATGTCATACTCCCCCTGCAGACTAGCTGTGTTAGCTTGGTATTTAGCTTCAAAGCACAGTCTAACTCTACAGGCATTCTACATTCTGTCCGAGCAAAGTTGTGTGGCAGACAAGCTGAGCAGGACAAAGGCAGAGCCTCATGAATGTAAACTAGATCAAAGGTCTTCCAAGGTAAGATCCGATTGTGGGGATATCCTCAAGTAGAACTCAATGACTCCTTCCTGAACAATCAGCTGGCAAGATTTTGCTCCAGACACCATGTAAGAAGGCCTGGAAAACAGATACCATTTCTTTTTCTTGGACAGGAATGCTCCTGTATGCTTTTCCACCCTTTCGACTAATATCCAGGGTACTTCTGAATATGCATAAGGAATTTCCCAAGATCACTGTGCTGACTCCCTATAGGCCCAGGTAACTATGGTTCTCCCTTCTTTTGGAAATGGCCAGGGGAAATTGCCACAAGTTTCTTCACATTCTGGATCTACTTCCACAAGAACAGGGGTGTTTGATACACCCCAACACCAATCAACTTCATTTGACTGCCTGGATGATAAGGTCTTAATTCCTTTTAGGCTCTTGTTTATTCATGATGTGCTGTAAGGACTAATGGAGACAAGAAAACGTGCTACGAGAAAATCATATATTAACAAATAGAAAAAGTTTTCTTGTCGGTAGCAACAACATAACCAGCAGCCATTCAGGGCTAGTTGTTCTCAGGTTTTACAATAGCTGTCTAAGTTACTATCCTATGGCCTTTCTTATTCCTCTTTCAGGATTCATGTCTCAGCTATTTCAGCATGTCTGCCCATAGATCCTCCTCTTTCAATGCATTTGCATGTCAAAATGTTTTTGAAAACAAAACAACGTACCCAACACACTAGTCATAGGTGACTCTATAGTCAGGCACACTGATGTCCCACTCACCAGGCTAGACAAGGAGAAGGTTACTGTCAGCTGCCTGTCGGGTGCCAGGATCCGCCACATAACCCACGCACTCAGGTCACTCCACACCAAGTACAAATATGACTCTGTCATTGTTCATGTTGGTGTGAATGACCTGAGACGTACCTCCCTGGACTACATGAAAAGAGACATGGAAAAGCTCTCCGATCTTGTAGCCCAGGCAGGTATGACCCTAGCCCTGAGTAGCATTCTGCCATCGCCCAGAATGATACTGCAGTACAAGGACAAAATGATTGACTTCAACAATTGGTTAAGCTTCTGGTGTCATTCTAAGGGGATCCAGTATCTGTCTGCTTGGGATGACATGGTCGAGACCACGATGCTTTGCCACAGATGGCCTGCACCTGTCGCCCCTGGGATTCTGGATACTGGCTAAGGCTTTTGCTGCCCCTATAGTGCCTTTTTTAGGCAGGGTTCAAATAACAAATTCACCACCATAACAGGAACAGGCAAACAAAAACTGAAGGTAATGCTACTCAATGCTAGAAGTCTAAATCTCAAAATGCACTCACTCGAGGCACTCCTTAAAATGGAGAACATCGATATCTGTGCAGTGACTGAGACCTGGTTCAAGGCTCCAGAGAGCACCTCTGCACTACCAGGCTATAACTCATATCACACTTTTCGGCCATGTAGCCTGGACTGAAACACCAAAGGCGGAGGTGTGTCCATAGGTTCATAGGTTCATAGGTTTATACTAGGCTATCTGCCCTAAGGCATTTATAAGCCTAGCCCAAATATTTGTGGCTTACGCCACCCCTTATATGAAAAAATACTGTGCCCATTAGTTTGTTGTGCCTCTGTCCAGCAGTGACACAGAGATGATTCCCGGGGTAAACCTACGATCTCCCATCCACAGGTCTAGATTTCTCTTGAACAGAGTCAGCGAGGTGCTCTGCCTCACATGGACCGGGATTTTATTCCACAGCATAGGGAGTCTCTGAGTGATAAATCTATCCCTCCAGCACGTCCTATTTATATCCGTGCTAAGGTTTAAGTCGCTTGCTCTAGTGGTTTTGGTGGATTTGGATTTTTTGAGGTGGGGCATGTCCATTAATTCCGGGTTGGACATGGCCTTGTATGTCAGGCACATGTCACCTCTGAGCAGACGGTATGCGACTGAATAGAGCTGGAGTTTCTTCAATCTGGCAGCATATGACAGATTTTGGAGTCCCTTTATCCTTTTGGTGAGGAACTTTTGGGGTCTCTCCAATTGCTGCAGATGTCGGGTGAGATACATCCCGAATGGGGCATTGTACTCGATCATTGGTCTGATAAGTGAAGAGTACAGGGGAACAATGACCTCACTAGATCTGGATGTGAATCCCTTCATGATCAGGTGGGCAATGTAGAAGGTCTTTCTAACCACTTTAGCAACGTGAGTGTCAAAAGAAAGGCCACTGTCAACCTGGGTCCCCAGGTCCCTGATAACCTCTTCTGTGCTTAGTGGATTGCCACCTATATGGTAGCTTGGGGTTACCTTGTTTTTCCCGAAGGGTATGACTATACATATTTTGGTGTTTAACTTCAGGCCATGGCTCTGGCACCAGCTATCTGTTTCCGTGAGTCCCTTCTGAAGGATATCCGTGTCCGATGCACTTTCCACTATGGTGCCCAGTTTGCAGTCGTCTGCAAACTTTGTCAGCCAAAGTCCTCCCATGTTGGCCTGTACTTCTGAGAAGTAGATGCCAAACAATAGGGGGCCAAGGACCAAGCCCTGTGGGACACCACTTGTGACCGGCTTGGAGTCTGACACAGCGCCAGCAACTCTAACCCTGTGGGTTCTGTCCTTAAGCCAGTTTGCAACCCATCTTGTGACATATGGGTTTACATTTAAGCTGGTAAGTTTTTCTACAATACCCGAGTGGGGTATTGTGTCGAAAGCCTTTGCAAGGTCAAGGTAAGCTGTATGGACTGCCTTTCCCTCATCAATGGCCTTGGTGACTGTTTCGAAGAAGTCGACCAAGTTCAAAAGGCATGATCTTCCCTTGACAAAGCCAAACTGGGTCGGGTCCAATGTCTGCAAGTTCCCTATATCTTTGTTTATGAGCTCCATTATGATCCTCTCCATAGCGTTGCAGACTAGACTTGTTAAGCTTATGGGGCGGTAATTACCAGGGTCCGTAGAGGCGCCGCCTTTGTGGAGTGGGACCACAGTTGCCGTACACCACTCCTTGGGCACGTATCCTGTGGTAAGGCTAAGATTAAACAGCTGCCTTATGTGCGGGTTTAATTCCTCATTTAGCTCATGTAGCACACAGCCGGGGACACCATCCAGTCCCATTGATGCTGTGTTTTTAGCTTTAGAGAGAGCAGCTTTCACCTGCGCATTTGAGATGTCCGGGAGGCTACACTCGGCTGGGATAGTTATCTCTCCTTTAGGGGGGGAGAGGGGGGTGAAGTTTGCACTGAACCTGTCTGCCAGTATGTTGGCAATGTCTGTGGGTTCAGTGATTTTTGTATCATTTTGGACTAATTCTGAGCATATCTGGGAGTTTCCACCCAGGTTCCTAACATAGCTGAAAAAGGCCTTATGATTGTCCTTTGAATCCATGGCAATTTTTCTCTCAAAACTGGCCTTAGTTGATTTTATGAGTGCTCGTATTTTTTTACTAATAATGATCAGGGGTGACTTCCCTTTTATGGATTTTGTTCTATCATGTAATAGCTCTCTCCTCTTATTGTAAAGTTTGTTAATGGCTGGGGTCCACCAGACTGGACGTTTGCCCTTTGTGGAAAGAGTCTTGGTTTTATTTGGGATTGCCTGATCCATGCAGTCCTGGAGGTGTTCATAGAAGGCATTTGTAAGGGCTTCCGCAGCTTGGGTTGTGGTTTCCTCTGGCGCAGGGGCCTTGAAGGATACCACACCAGTCTTGAGTAGTGTGAAGTTTGCTTTAGAGAAGTTCTTCACTATGGTCTTTTTTGTTTGGGGGGGGGGCGGGATGTGGATTTCCAGTGAGATTAGTTTATGATCAGATCTCACCAATGAGGGATATACTTCGGTGTGGAGCATTTTGTCCCCATGTTTGTGACAATGAGATCTAGTATATTTTCTCCTCTCGTGGGAACAGTGACTAGCTGTTCCATGGCATTTGAATTTATGAACTCCAGGAACCGTTGGGCTAGAAAGTTAGGGCTTGAGTAATGTTCCCAGTCTATATTCGGGTAGTTGAAGTCACCCAATATGATGGTGTTTGGAGATACATTTATACCCTCCAGTGTCTTCAGGAAGGCTGTGTGGGGTTCCTGAGTTTGAGAGGGTGGCCTGTAGCATGCTACAATTTGTAGAGCAGTTTTGCCTATGGTTAGTTGCACCTGGATGGTTTCCGAGCTTAGTGCGTTGCCACCAACCTGGAGGTGTGGGTATCCTTTATGAATATGGATACACCCTCCTTTTGTGGTGTGGTCCGGGTTTTGGGGCGGAACGCATGATATGAGGTAAAACCTAATAGTGCCGGGGTGCTCTCAGGAGCCTTGAACCAGGTTTCAGTTACAGCACAGACATTGATGTTCTCCATACTGAGAAGGGCCTCGAGTGCGTGCATTTTGAGATTTAGACTTCTGGCATTGAGCAGCATTACCCTCAGTTTCTTCCCATTTTTGTTTTCTAGGGTGGTAGGTTTAGAATTTGAGCCTTGCCTAAAAAAGGCACTATGGGGGTGGCAAGAGCCTTAGCCAATATCCGGAATCCCAGGGGTGACAGGTGCAAGCCGTCCCTTGTTCATTAAGGATATCCACACCTCCAGGCTAGTTGCTCAGCATAATGCATCCGAGGTTATCCAAGTGCAACAAACTCTGGGCAAAACTGCAATCCAAATTGTAGCTTGCTACAGATCCCCCACCATGCCCCAGGATTCCCACTCCTCTTTTCTTGATGTACTGGAAAATATTAGGGCTCAACCAAACACCCTAATAGTGGGCGACTTTAACTACCCCACTATTAACTGGGAAAACTACTCTTGTACCAACTCTTTAGCTCAACTCTTTCTGGAATTCTTAAACTCCGATGCCCTAGATCAACTTATCCACACCCCCACCAGGGGCAACAATATCCTAGACCTAGTCATTACCAACATGAGTGACTGGTGTTCCACACCTGAAGTCAACTCCTCGTTGGTCCGATCCGACCATAAGCTTATCACCCTTGATATCCACATCCCACCCCCACCTCCATTAAGGAAACCACAGTAAAAAATTTCTCCAAAGCCAACTTTATGCTTCTTAAGACAGAAGTGGTGAACTTCATGACACCCATGCAGATGGACAATACAGTTACAACTGCTGAATCCTGCACAAATGCATTCTATAAGCACTTACACGAGTGCATGGATCGTGTTATCCCAAACAGAACCAAGACACTATCCTCCAAAAAAAGAAAGCCAATCTGGTGGTCCCCTGCCATAAACAAACTGTACAACAGAAGGAAAAAAAACTGTTGCAAAAGAGAGTAAAATCCCATGAGTGGAGGAGCTCCCTGGTCAGCCTCAGTAAGAAGCTGAGATCCCTTATAAGAGCCTCCAAAGCTAGCTACAAAAACAAAATCACCACTAAATCCAAGGACAACCACAAAGCATTCTATAGCTATATCAAGAATCTAGATGGCAACACCCAGATCTGCTCTGAGTTACAGCACAAAGGCACAAAAATTACAGAACCAACTGATATTGCCAACATCCTGGCAGATCGGTTCAGTGCTAACTTTACCCCCCTCTCACCCCCTAAATGGCCCATATCTATACAGGAAGAATGCAGAGTCCCTGTAATCACAACTATGCAAAGCTGCACTCTCTAAAGCCAAAAACACAGCATCCATGGAACCGGACAACATCCCAGGCTGCGTTTTACACGAACTTCAGAACGAACTGGCTCCCCACTTAAGCACCATGTTCAATAATAACCTCGCATCAGGCTTTGTGCCCACTGAATGGCGCACAGCAACAGTTATCCCACTCCACAAAGGGGGAGCCACCACTGATCCTGGGAACTATCGACCTATTAGCCTGACGAGCCTGGTCTGCAAGGCCATGGAATGTATCATCATGGAACTCATAAACAAGGACATTGGTAACCTCCAAACTCTGGATCCCACCCAGTTCGGGTTTGTGAAAGGCAGATCATGCCTCCTGAACCTGATTGTCTTCTTTGAGGCAGTCACCAAAGCCATGGATGAGGGTAAGGTGGTTCATACAGTCTATCTTGACCTCGCCAAGGCTTTCAACACCATCCCCCATTCTGGAATTATAGCTAAACTCACTAAACTAGGTATAAATCCCTACATCACAAGATGGGTTGCCAACTGGCTCACTGACAGAACCAACACTGTAAAAGTTGCAGACTCCAAATCTGACCTCAAGGCAGTGACAAGTGGAGTGCCACAGGGTTCCGTCCTGGGACCTCTCCTGTTTGGTATCTACTTCCCTGAAGTACAGGCTAACACAGAAGGCCTCTGGCTGATGAAGTTTGCAGATGACTGCAAACTAGGAGCCATAGTCAAGTCCCTAAATGATGTGGACATCCTACAGAAGGGCCTCACTGAGACAGATGCCTGGTGTCAGAGCCATGACCTCAAGCTCAATGCCAAAAAGTGCAGTGTCATCCCCTTTCGTAAAAACTCTGTACCCATGAACTACCACATAGGCAGCAATCTACTTAACACTGAATGCGTGATAAGAGACCTTGGGACCCAGGTGGACAGTAGTTTCTCCTTTGATAGTCACATTGCCACAGTAGTCAGGAAGTCCTTCTACGTGGCACACCTCATCATTAAAGGGTTCTCATCCAGGAAAAAAGAGGTCATTGTTCCCCTCTACTCGTCACTCATTAGACCCATTATAGAGTACAACACCCCTTTTGGAATGTACCTCACAAGACATCTGCAGCAGTTGGAAAGGCCAAAGAAGTACCTCACAAAGAGGATTACTGGCCTCAAACAGATGCCCTACACCGACTGCCTCAAAAAACTCCAGCTTTACTCCGTAGCATATCGCCTACTCCGAGGTGATCTCTGCCTAACATATAAAGCTATGTCAAACCCAGAGCTGTTGGACATGTTACACCTAAAGAAATCCCAATCCCTCCAAGTTACACACTCTAGGGACCTAAACCTTGTCACCACAATAAACAGGACATGCTGGAGGGATAGATTCCTGTCCCAGAGACTTCCTATACTCTGGAACAAGCTACCCATCTATGTCAAGCAAAGTTCTTCATTAGCACTCTTCAAGAAAAATCTTGATGAGTGGATGGGAAATAGGAAATACACCCCATGGATCACTTCTGTGTCTCTGCTGGACAGTGGCACAGGAAAATAACTTTCTTGGGTGGCGTAAGCTATGGTACCTTGCTGGCTAGACTTATGTAGGCCCTTGTGCCGATAGCCTAGTACCTACCTATGAACCTATGAAAGGAGTTTTGCATAGGAGGCCTTCAAGAAAACCAGTGGTCCCTCCTTGAGATCTTAATTTTGTGTGAGAACAGCTAACACTTGCTCTGTTTGAACCAACTTGAGGTTCTTAACAATAAAAACAGTTTTACTGATTGCTCTGACATCTGCAAGAGGAGTATCTGAGTTGCAAGCTCTTATGGTGAGTCAGCCCTGTCTCATTTTCCATATGAACAGGATGTCTTTGAGAATGAATCCTTCTTTTATGCCTAAAGTGGTATCAGAGTTTACTTTAAGCCTAGCTATCTATCTCATGTTTCCTTTCCTGAAATAAGGGAGAAAGGATACTCTGTATCTTGGATGTCCACAGACAAGTCAAGTACTATTTTGACCGAACTAAATCTTACAAATCTTTGGATCAGCTGTTCATTTCTTGTGAAGGTAAGAAGAAGGGACAACCTGTGTCAAAACAGACTATTTACAAATGGTTATCTAAGGCTATTAACTTTTGTTATACTCACCACTAGAAAACTGTTCCAGGCAGGTTCAAGGCCCACTCTACCAGGGCATTGGCTTTAGCTATAGCTTTTTGGAAAGGGTTGGATTCTAGAAATATTCAAGAAACTGCAACTTGGTCTTCTAATGCTACATTTACTAAGTACTATAAGCTTGACTCTTTCTCTGGGTCTAAATCATGTTTTGCAAGGACTATTCTCCAGGAGCTCCTGGACTCTTCTCCTTCCACCTCCCAAATGTAGTAAGCTATGGTAATCTACCCATATAGCTAATGCTACTATAGTAGTGATCAAATGATGAACATGCTATAAACTTACCATAACAGTAGATGCTTGAATTATCACTGCTGCAGTAGCAGCTCCATACCTCCACCCCCCTATTTTTTGGTGTGCTGTTTATGCCAGGCTGTGGTTATTTATTTATTTTTCCTAGCACTGTCTCTTCAGGGCTTAGCCTCCTTCTGTCTTTTGGCAGGAAATCTCTGAAGGGTTTGGTGCCCAAACTTGTCTTTTTGTCTGCTCAGCTTGAGCTGCTTGACAATTTGGGTACATGGAATGCACCCTGAAGCTTTGGAAGCTGGCCAGCTGTTGTATCCTTAGTAAGATATAACTCATATAGCTATGGCTACTGGCAGTGATCTTTTGAACTTTTACTGTTATAGTACGTTTATTTACACACACTAGTTCCCTGTGCCTGTGGTATGTCATGCAAGTGGAGACAAATTCCACTACAAAGGAATGTGAGAAATTAATTAAAAAATGGATAGACTTTCCCTTCTTTTGATTTCAAAGCAAGGAAATATTTCCAAGCTTTTACTGAATTATCTCTTGTGACATTGGCAAATTTATATTCATGTAAAAGTAATCCGACTATAATTAACATAACAAACATTTTACTTCACATATACCAAAGCAAGGAAATAATACATTTAGCATTGCTGCCTCACAGCAAGAGGTTCTCCGGTTCGATTCTCGGCTGGGGTGCCTTCTGTGCGGAGTCTGCATGTCCTCCCTGTGGTCACGTGGGTTTCCTCTGGGTGCTCCGGTTTCTTTACACATCCCAAAGACATGCTGTAGGTGGATTGGACACTCTAAATTGGCCCTAGGTCTGAATGCATGCATGTGTGTGTTTTCTGTGGAATGTTGGGTGCTGGGCTGGTAACTCAACATCGTAAAACTCCACTGCCAATCATGAGCAGACAGGTGATCCACTGTGGTGACCACTAACTGGGAAAAAGCCGAAAGAAGAAGAAGAAGAAGAAGAAGAAGAAGAAAATATTGTATGGGCAGGTTTTTGTTACCTAATTCATAATGGAACTATAGTGTAGGAAGAAAAGAAATGTCAGGGTTCATAGGTTCATAGGTTCATAGGAAGGTACTAGGCTATTGGCCCTAGGGCCTATACAAGCCTAGCCATAGCAATTTTCTGGCTATTTCTTCCCACAGTATTTACTTCCCTGGACCCTGGTCTAGCAGGGTGACTGACGTGATTCCCGGGGTGAATTTCCTATCTCCCATCCAATCATCAAGGTTCCTTTTGAAGAGGGCCAAAGTGGCACTCTGCTTGGCATGTATGGGCAGTCTATTCCAGAGTCTGGGGAGTCTCTGGGTGAGGAACCTATCCCTCCAGCATGTTTTATTCATTGTGATGACAAGGTTTAGATCCCTGGAGTGTGTGTCTCTGAGGGATTGGGATTTCTATAAGTGTAGCATGTCCAGCAGCTCTGGGTTTGACATGGCCTTGTATGTTAAGCAGAGATTGCCTCTGAGTAGACGATATGCGACAGAGTATAGGTGGAGTTTTTTTAGACGGTCAGCATAGGGCATCTGCTTTAGGCCTGTGATTCTTTTAGTGCGGTATTTCTGTGGCCTTTCCATTGTTGCAGATGTCTTGAGAGGTACATACCAAATGGGGCATTGTATTCTATAATGGGTCTAATGAGGGATGAGTACAGTGGAAGAATGACCTCCTTTTTTCTGGGTGAAAAGCCCTTAGTGATGAGGTGTGCCACACAGAAGGATTTCCTGACTGTGGTGGTGATGTGGTTATCGAAAATGAGACTACTGTCCACCTGTGTCCCTAAGTCTCTTATCACACTTTCGGTGTTTAGTGTACTGCCACCTATGTGGTAATTCATGGGCACATGTTTTTTCCCAAAGGGGATAACTATACATTTCTTGGCATTAAGCTTGAGCCCATGGCTCTGGCACCAAGCATCTGTTTCTGTAAGGCCCTTTTGTAGAATATCCACATAATTTGGGGATTTAATAATGGCTCCCAGTTTGCAGTCATCTGTGAACTTTGTTAGCCAGAGTCCCTTAGTGTTGGCCTGTACTTCAGAGAAGTAGATGCCAAACAGGAGCGGTCCCACAACTGAACCCTGAGGTACTCCACTTGTCACTTGTCTGGAGCTGGATTTGGAGTCAGCTACTTTTACAGTGTGGGTCCTGTCAGGAGGCCAGCTGGCAACCCATCGAGTGATGTAGGGATTAATGCCCAGCTTAGTAAGTTTATCTATGATTCCAGAGTGGGAGATGGTGTTGAAGGCCTTGGCAAGGTCCAGATAGGCTTTGTGGACCACCTTACCTTTGTCCATGGCTCTGGAGACTGATTCGAAGAAGTCAATCAGGTTCAGAAGACAAGATCAGCCCTTCACTAATCCAAACTGCGTGGGGTCCAGTGTTTGAAGGTTGCCAATGTCTTTGTTTATAAGTTCCATGATGATATGTTCCATGGCCTTGCAGATCAGGCTCATCAGACTGATGGGGCAGTAGTTACTGGGATCCAAGGTGGATTCCTCCTTGTGGAGTGGGATAACTGTAGCTGTGCGCCACTCAGTGGGCACGAAGCCTGAGGTGAGGCTGTGATTAAACATGACACTTAGGTGAGGTGCCAGTTCATTTTGTAGTTCATGTAGTACACAGCCTGGGATGTCATCTGGTCCCATGGATGCTGTTTGACTGATGTTCAGTTAAATTGTAGGAGAGGGTGGACTTTTGCTTTAAGGATCTGTTCACAGTTTTCTTGTGTCTCAGTATTCACTGCATTCTCCTTTTTTATTCTTTAGGCTGCTCCCTGTCTGTCTCAGTGTGAGTGAATGACAGCCTTCCACTCTCTTTTTCTTATCTAGGTTGCCTTCTCTCTGCTAGGGGTAACTTGGGACAACATTTCTTCAGTTTTATCTTTTCCCTTCCTTACAGATACATGTAGCATAGAGTCTTCCCTTAATTGACTTTTTCTGTCTTATACTAACAGAAATGGGCTTAGAACTCTGACCAGGTACAGTTTCCTTCTCTTTTCCTAAACTACTTAAGTCTTTCTTTATTTTATTGATAAGCTGTAATGTTGTCCTTTTCATTCTGCCTCACAAATGGGTTCAGATCCGAACCTCATATTTGACTTGGCCACATACACTAGACTTCAGATCCAGCTCTTGAGCTCCTCCTTCTACCTATAATGTCCTGTTCCATCCCCATTACCTCAGATCTCATTTGCCACCATTGTGGTTAGATGCAGGTTCCAGTCTAGAGCTAGTAAGGTTGATTTTTTTTATAGTTATTATATTATATTATCCTTTTTTCCCTATGTAAACATATTTTCTTTATTTCCCTCTTATTTTTTGCTGGGTGTTAAGTATTAGCACTCTCTTCTGTGCTATCAATTTACTACTCCTACTTTGGTAGTTCGGGTCTATATTATAACATCAAAGTCTTAAAACTTCGAATGTTATAATATCGAACCATTTTGATCGAAAGACTATAACATCGAAAACTCAGAATAGTGAATTTTTTCCCAGGGAAAAGATTTTCTGTTCCGACAAACATACACACAATACAAGAACATTAAAATAAATAATCCACACACATACACTTCACAAAACCCTACACTAAACCATATATACACTACTAGCTATCCACTTACCTTAACCCAACCCTAACCCTAAGGTCCGTAAGTACCACACACTCACCTTACCCACTCCCTAACCCTAAGGTCCCTAACTATCGCACACTCACCTTACCTGCTCCCTAACCCTAAAGTCCCTATTGCACACTCACCTTACCCGCTCCCTAACCCTAAAGTCCCTATCGCACACTCACCTTACCCGCTCCCTAACCATAAGGTCCCTAACTATCACACACTCACCTTAACCCGATCTGTTCGCACACTTACCTTAACCCAGTCCGTAAACTTCGCTCCACAGTCAAAGAAATAGCGAAGCTGCAGAAACAGCCCAATGAATACTTTCCCTAGGAAAGTATTCGATATTCTGCAGCTTCGCTATTTTCAGCGTTCGATGCATAGGGTTCGATATTATAACATTCGTAGGTTTAAGACTTTGATGTTATAATATAGACCCGGTAGTTCTTTCCAATATACCATTGTTGGTATAATTTCTTTTGAATCTCTTTAGGTAATTCTCCCATACAGCAGAAGGTACAGTACAAGGAGCCAGTTCAGGGATAGCCATAAGGAGACATGTCTGGATTTGGCCATGCGATTTTGCAGAGCCCTTCAAGATGTACTTTGTTAATGCCCCATTTGATGGCACTTCCTTGTTTGGACCATCAGTTAAGGACACACTTATCTGCAGTGAACAAGAAGGACAGACACTGTGTGTCATAGGAATCAAGTTTTCTACCCCTCAATGGACCTTCTCAAGAAACCAACACGGTGGTAAGAAGACGTGGTTCCATAAGTCTCAGGGATCTTTCCAGGATTAGCTTAGGGATAATTCCTCCCGAGGCAGAGGAGGGAACTTTAATGGTAGACATAATCCTAGAGGCAGAGGGGGCCTGCTGAACCAGGCTTTAGAGATTCCTTTTCAGATATGCCCTATCAGCACTCCTGAAGTGCCGCTCAACTGTCCAACTCTGGAGGCAGTTGGGGTCCATTTTCTTTGCACCTAGACACCTGGAGAGATATCACAAAAGATTTTTGTGTGCCAAGAATAATATCCAGAGGTTACTATGTACCATGTTCTTTTTTTCCTACTCCTCAAAGGAAGAAAATTCCCAGTGTTCTACCCAGTCAGAGGAAGGATGCAGCATAGAAATACAAAAGCTGCTAGAGAAAAGAGTCAACCAAAAGGTCCCACCCAACCAGATAGGATTTGGAACTTACTCACGCTTCTTTTTAGTGCCAAAGAAAACAGGGGACCTCAGGCCCATTTTGGATCTAAGCAAGTAGAACCAGTATGTAAAGAAGCCAAAATTCTGAATGTTCATGATCCAGTTCTTTCTGCTTTTTCTTCACAAGGATGATTGGATGTGCTCTATAGAGCTCCAAGATACATACTATTACATAAAAATAGACAGGTGAATTAGGAGACAGCTACACTTTTGGCTGGGAGGCAATCATTACCAATTCAGACCTCTGCCCTTTGGACTCACCACAGCCCCCAGGGTGTTTACCAAATGCATGGCAGTAGCAGCTCACTTGAGGCTCATCAGATTCAAGGTATTTCCATATCTAGATGACTGGCTTCTCACTGTCCCATCCAAGCATCAACTTCTACAAGCCAGGGAGTATTTGCTCCAGATTTGCAACCCCTTGGGAATCTTGATAAATC
Organism: Protopterus annectens; assembly: GCF_019279795.1. Lineage (NCBI taxonomy): Eukaryota > Metazoa > Chordata > Ceratodontiformes > Protopteridae > Protopterus > Protopterus annectens. The sequence goes on along the minus strand of NC_056734.1, from coordinate 434,072,040 downwards.
TTGCCAAATCAAAACTAGTCCCAGTACACAGCCTGGAATTCATAGGGACTCTTTTGAATACTATAACTCAGGTAGCTTCCTTAGCTCACCACTGCATCACATCCTTAAGATATCAGGTTCAGACTATACTTTCTCACCCTTCTCCTCCAGCAAGATTAGTGCTGCAAACTCTGTGGTTGATGTCAGTTGTCATACTACTGGTTCCCATAGCACGCTTCTTTATGCAAATTCTCCAATGGACTTTAGATGTACAGTGGTCCATTCATTTTCAACCCCTATCCTTTCCTATAAGACTCACTTCAATTTGAAAATGTCATATCCATTGGTGGATTCACTCTGACTGTCTTTTTCTGGGCAGACCATTCATTCTTCCACCCCCATTTTCCAGAATGACCACGGATGCTTCTCAACTGGGATGGAAGGGGCATTTCTTGGGAGGGATGGTCCAAGGCATGCCTACCCTCCTTTTCCCTGATTCCAAAATTCTTATAGAAAGCAAACTGGTTGAAAAGTTTAGTCATCCTCATTGCCCTCTTCTGGCCTTGGCAAGTATGGTTCCCCCTCCTACGGCCTCACTTGTGATATCCTCCATGGATACTGGAGCCTGCTCAAAATTTCCTATCCCATCCATCAGGAATTTAGCATCCCAACCTCCATGCCCTCAAGCTAGCTAACTGCATGTTTTTTCCACTTCCAGTAATGGCCGACAGTTCAGGCTTTCTTCCTCAGTTTGTGATATTATTTTGGCCTCCCAAAAACTTCTACCAAGAAAGTCTACAGAAGCAAACGGAAAAGATTTTCTATTTGGGCTTCTAGCCAGAATATCGACCCTTTTTTAGCCCCAACTTCTGCCATTCTTCTTTTTCTAACAACTCTTTTTAAAGAAGGGACCAGTTTCTCAACAATTAAACTTCAATTGGCAGCAATTTCAAAGTTACATTCAGTAAACAAATCTCTTTCTCTGGTGTCTTCCAGATTGTGTAAGGCCTTCATGAAGGACATTTTTCTTCTCAGCCCCCCACAAAGGACCCTTCTCCTCCTTGGGACCTTACTGTGGTCCTTCAAGGATTAACTCATAAACAATTTGAACCATCAGACAAATGTGATCTGAAATATCTTTCATGGAAAACAGATGTCTTGGTAGCTATAACTTCAGTGAAATAATGTATGAATTCCAGACTCTATCAGCTAAGCCTCATTGCATTGTTTTACATAAAGACAAGGTTTCTGTATGGACTAACTCATCCTTTCTGCCTAAAGTGGTGTCTGAAAATAACATCAACCAATCCATACAGTTACCAGTTTTTTTCCAAATTTTTCCAATAAAGGAGAATACATGCTTCATCTCCTTGATGTGCACAGAAAACTATGTTTTTATCTTCACAGAAAAAAAAAATCAGGAAGTCAGATCAGCTTGTTATATCTTTTTCCCTTAATCATCTGGGTCAAGCAGTATCTAATGTTACTCTAGGTAAATGAATTACTGACTGCATTTCATTGGTTTATTCTCAAAAAGGGCTAAATTTACCAAGACCTCCTCAAGCTCATTCAGCTTGTTCCATGGCTTCTTCATCCGCCTTTTGGTCTAGGACCTCCATTGATGACATTTGTTCTGCAGCTACTTGGTCAAAGACTCATATATTTGTTACACATTATAAGATGGACATCATATCCAGAAACAGAGCTTCTTGTGGTTCGACACTGCTCTGGCATGTCCTTCCATGTGGGCCTCCTGTGGGCTACATAGCTGGGGACTCTGTCCCATAAGTGAGGAAGAATGAAAAGGACAACATCAGATTTATAAGTTATGCACTCACCATAACTTGGCATCTGTGTTGTTCATTTTCATTCTTCCTCAACTCGTCTCCCATTCATCACCCATCCCTGTCCCTACTGGAAGTACCTATTAAACTGTGTTTGGAACCATAGAGTTCCAGGTTTGAGCTCTGTCTTTTCTTCTGTTTTATCTTTCTTGGACGAGTGGTAGATAAGGCAGCAAACTTGATCTGACAACACAGATGCAAAGTTATGGTGAGTACATAACTTATAATTTCTCCTCCTTGCTACTAATTTTCTCCATTTTTGGCACTTTCTCTTTTAGCCTGATAGGAAGTTTAGAATTCTGTTTTAGTTCTGCATTTTCAAAACTTCCTAATTTCATTTCCCTGGACTACATCATCTATGAGGCTGATTCCTTCTCTTCAGTTCTACTAGTAACTTCTGCCTGTCTGCTTTGTTTCACTTTCAGGCTATAATGTTTTATCATGTATGTCCCGTCCTTCTACTTTTTCTGTTCCTGCAAGCTACCATGACATAGGCATGTGCTTGCATAGCTTTTTAAATGGTGCATGTGCATCTTCCATCTGTAACCTTAGTGACATGTTAGTAGCTTTGGTGATTAATAACCTTCTTTCTTGATCTTTATTCAGGTACTTCACTCATATGAGTGTGTCTGATGTTTGCTACTCATAGAAGTATATTGGTAGGCTTATTTATTTTCTGATTCCCCCCAATATTGATATGGTGGTTTATCAAAAGTAATACCTTCTTTCCATTACCTCCATAAAACTTTTTTCCCTATTACCTGGAACTGGAAAGGCCACAGAAAAACTGGAAAGGCCACAGAAATACCTCACTAAAAGAATCACAGGCCTAAAGCAGATGCCCTACGCTGACTGCCTTAAAAAACTCCAGCTATACTCTGTCGTATATCATCTACTCAGAGGCGATCTCTGCTTAACATACAAGGCCATGTCAAACCCAGAGCTGTTGGACATGCTACACTTAAAGAAATCCCAATCCCTCAGAGCCACACGCTCCAGGGAGCTAAACCTTGTCATCACAATAAACAAAACATGCTGGAGGGATAGGTTCCTGACCCAGAGACTCCCCAGACTCTGGATTAGATTGCCCATACATGTCAAGCAGAGTGCCTCTTTGGTCCTCTTCAAAAGGAACCTTGACGATTGGATGGGAGAAAGGAAATTCATCCCGGGGATCACGTCAGTCGCCCTGCTAGACAGGGGTCCAGGGAAGTAAATAGTGTGGGAAGAAATAGCCAGGGAATTGCTATGGCTAGGCTTGTATAGGCCCTAGGGCTGATAGCCTAGTACCAACCTATGAACCTATGAACCTATTATGATATCATGTAGTAATTTGATAACTATAGCAACAGTATGACATTTCTTTTCAAATGCAGTTTATATTTCTAATTGATTATTGTGAAATCATTTTACGTCTGCATGAATGTGGACTACTTCAACTGGTTTTTAGTAGGGGAATTCTATTTAGACACATACTGCACCTTTATATATTTGACCATGCTGCCTGAATCTAGGGGATTGGGGGCTGGCTTAACAGTTATGATATTTACCTTTTAGACACAAGGTACAGGGTTTGATTCTCACCTTTGAGAATTATTGCTAGGCTTAAAAAGCCCCCTCCCAGGGTCACTAGCTTAGTAATTACCTGTTAACCTATAAACTAGAAGTCCCCACAGTTTCCTGTCACTAACTAAAATGTTGCACTTAATTAACTTTGCTGTAGCACAGTAGCAAAAAGGTAACTCTTCTATTCTTGCTGTCAGTCCATCACATTCCATAGGCATTATAGGATCACAGGATCTTAGGAGGTTACTAGGCTAATGGCCCTGGGGCCCTTACAAGCCTAGCCAAGAATTTATCCCCAAAAAAGAAACCTCAGTCAGCACCTGTCACCTGGGACATAGGTGGATCCCCTGGGACAAATTTGTGGTTTCCTATCCACTCATCAAAGTTTCACTTGAAGAGGGTCAGTGACATACTCTGTTTGACGTGTATGGGAAGTCTATTCCAGAGATGTAGCAGCCTCTAGGAGACAAACCTGTCTCTCCAGCAGGTTTTGTTAATGTCACATATTAGATTTAGGCCTTTTGACCAGGTAATGCACGAGGAGTTAGACTTATGGATATGGAGCATCTCTTAGTAGGGCAGGGCCCGAGATTGCCTTGTAGGTGAGACACAGATCACCTCTGAGCAATTTGTATGATACTGAGTAGAGTGATAGTGATTGAGCCTGTCCACATAGGGCAGGTGTTGAAGGCCATGAATTCTCTTTGTGAGGTATTTCTGTGGCTTTTCTAGCTGGTGCAGGTGTTTGGAGAGTTACATACTAAATGAGACATTGTACTCAATTATTAACCTAATGAGGGAGGAGTACAGAGAGGTAATAACCTCATTTTTTTCTGGATGCAATCCCTTTACTTATGAGATGAACCAAATAAACGGCTTTTCTGACTACTGCTGCCACATGATGATCAAATGTGAGATTGTTGTCAACCTGTGTACCCAGGTCTCTCATCACAGGTTGTGTGCTTGGGGGTTACCATTGATGTGGTAATCAGTAAGGGCTGTGTTTTTGCTGAATGGTATGATAATACATTTTTTTGCATTTAACTTAAAGCCATGACTTTGGCACCAGTCATTTGTTGCTGTGAGCCCTCTTGTAGTACGTTAGCATTATGTAGAGAGTCATTGACAGCACCCAATTTACAGTTGTCCATAAAAGTGGTCAGCCACAGGCCTTTTGTCCTTGCTTGGACCTCTGAGAAGTAGATGCCAAACAGTAGGGGTCCCAGGACAGATCCCTGGGGAATGCCACTAGTGACAGATCTGCTGTTGGAGATAGAGTCACCTATTTTGTCCTTGTGGGTCCTATCGGTGAGCCTTTTAGCCACCCACCTGATGATATAGGGATTTACACCAAGTTGTGTTAGCTTTTCTATGCCGGAGTGGAGGATTGTGTCAAAGGCTTTGACCAAGTCAAGGTAAGTTGTGTGTACTGACTTTTCCTATTCCAGAGCCTTGGTGACAGTCTCAAAAAAGTCAACCAGGTTCAACAGGCAAGATCTGCCCTTGATGAATCTGGGTGAGGTCAATTGCTTGGAGATTGCCTGTATCCTTGTTTATGAGGTGCATAATAATACACTCCATGGCTTTACAGATCTGACTTGTCAAGCTAATGTCACAATAGTTTCCAGGGTCAGTAGTGACACCATCTTTGTGCAAGGGGATAACAATGACTCCACTCTTCTGGAATGAATCCTGTACTTCGGCTGTGGTTGAATAGGTTGCTCAATGGCAAAGCTAGTTCTTGCTGGAGATGGTGCAGAATACAGCCTGGGATACCATGGAAGTTGTGTTCTTTGCCTTGGATGGGGCCTTTAATACTTGATCTACAGAGATGTGAGATGTGGGACAAGTATCAGGGATGTCAAATGGGCCTTTGGTGTGACAGAGGGTGAAGTTTGCACTAAACCTATCTGCTTGCAGGTTGGCTAAGTCAACAGGATCAGTGTAAGTGGTACTGTTAAGTACTAATTCAGAACAAACTTGGGCTTTGCCATGGAGGTTCCTAATGTAACTAAAGAAGGCTTTGTGGTTTCCCTTTGTTTCAGAGGCTAGTTTTGATTCATAGTTGGCTTTGAAGGTTTTCACTAGTGATCTAATTTGCTTGTTGAAGCTAAGGAGGGAGTTTGGGAGTTTTTCCAAATGGGAATTTGTGCCTTTTTACTCTTGGACAGCAGTTTCTTCTTTTTGTTGTAAAGCCTGTTGATAGAGGATGTCCACCAGACAGGTCTGTGTTTCCTTGAGGAGCAGGTTTTAGTTCTGTTGGGTATGGCTAAGTCCATGCAGTTGTACAGGTGCTTGTATACTGCATTGGCATACTGTTGAGCATAGTTGTCTGCATCTTCTGAGGGAGGCAGTGGTGTGAAGCTACTGATACCCTCCCTTAGGAAGTTGTAGTTAGCTTTTGAGAAGTTTTTTAGCCTGTTATGGCTGGGGGTGGGTGGTAGGTGGGATAGAAACTTCCACTGAGACAGAACGATGATCTGATCTCACCAGGGAAGAACTTACTATGAGAGTGGTGCAGTGGTCATCCATATTCGTGAGAACCAAGTCCAGAATTTTATCTCCCATTGTGGGGGATGAGACAAGTTGGTCTAGTGCATTAGAACTGATGAAGTCAAGGAATTGTTGGGTGAGTCCATTAGTGCAGGAATAGTTCACCTAGTAGTTGAAGTCACCAAGGATCAGAGTGTTAGGGGGTACCTTGATGGAGTCAAGTAGGTCCAGGTATGAGGAGTGGGTGTCCTGAGTCATGGAGGGGGGTCTATAGCTGTCTGTCACTTGGATGGGTGTCTTGCCAACTGTCAGTTGCACAAGGAGTAGTTTTAGTGCATCATGCTGGCAAACCAGTCTGGAGGTGTGCTTGTCTTTAATGAAGATAGAGTCTCCACCACCCTTAGGCTTCCTGACCTCATTTTGGGGTCAGAATGTGTGGAATGAGGTATAGCCTGGTAAGACAGGGGTGCTCTCTGCAGCCTTGAACCAAGTTCCTGTGACTGCACAGATGTCAGCATCTTCCAGTGTGAGGAGAGACTCCATTGAGTGCATTTTCAGGTTAAGGCTCCTAGCTTTAAGCAGCATGACCTTCAATTTGCTTTTTGACAGATCTTTTATGTTGGAAGATTATAGCATTACTAACATGCTTTCTGCAGTCTTAGTTTTCACAGGTATGACAGTGATTCTATTATGAGTACAAAATATAGCTGTAAAGTACTTTTCTCACATTTAGAACAGAGTATATCTAGATCTGATACTTTCTGTTAGTTACCAGAATTTGACACTTGCTTTTCAAAAGGTCTGTGTTAATTTTTAAACATAGCTTCATTGCGTAATAATCTCTGTCTCTGTCTGCAGCAAAAATGTTAAGGATCCTTAAATTCACTTTGAAATATCCTCTTTCATAAAGAAGCAGGCAAAGCCCTTTTAAAATTTTCACTGTGTCTCACATTCTTGTCATTTTACTTTTAGTATGTTGATTCTCAGGATATAACTACAACTTAAATACTTATTTTAAATTACGTAACTGAGATCTTGTCATTCTTTTAGGAGAAAACATCTGGCTATTAAACTTTTGAGCATGTATATAATAGCTACATCAGCTCTGGCTAACAATGTATTTTTTTTTTTACTTTTCGTAGTCATATTATTTAGCAATAGTTGTTTGATTTGTTTCTGATACCTTTTCACTTTTGGCTAACTAAAGTGTGTTTTTATATAAAGAAGCCTGGGACTGCAATTCTAAGGGGAGTAGAAGGTAGCCTGGTCTATCAGAGTTGGGAAGCACACAAGGGGGCTTAAAGGGACAATTATTTGTTGTAGATAGTTGGTACCTTTTCACTTCTGGCAACCCAAAGTGTGTTTTTACATTAAGAAGACTGAGACTGGCTCTCTCCATGCTAGCCTGGTTGGGAATCAAACAGGGAGGTCTGAAGTGAGATTGTTACATCAGCAAGAGGGCTTATTATGGACTTAGTTGTTTGGCGTTCAATTGCACTTGAGAGCTACTTTTGCTGAGCTTTTAAATTACGAAATTCCAGGATAATCCCTCTTGTGGCAGAAGGTGTTTATCTTGTCTCTCTGAGCTGGGAAGCATTCCGGGGAGCTCAAAGTATAGTTTTTATTGACCAGGGGGTACAAGAGTTAATTTTCAGCTTTTTTCTCTGTGCTGTAAATTAGTTGGTTTCATGGAACTGTTCACATCTCAGTGGCAATTATCAGTATCCTGTATAGCAGCAAACCTATAAAGCTAGTACTTAGGACTTTAACCTGTAACTCAGAAAGACTTTGAATGGAGATAAGCTTAGTGCAGCTAGTTAGTGCATCAAACAGCACTAATATCAGATCATAACATTATCTAGCACCTAGTCTTAACCCTAGACACCAGTCAGGTGACCCCTGTAAAACCAAGTCCCTAAACCGTAATAGTCCACACCTAATGCAGGTCTTGACAACATGGATTTGTAATTTCCTTATATCTCTGTGGCCATCTTGGTAGATAGGGGCATCTTAAGACAATGTAGTAATTGTATCATGTATTCAGAAAAACTTTTAATCCTAACACAGTATGCAAATGATGCACATACATAACTTCCTTGGAGGCAAAAATCTCACTTACAAGCAAGGTTTTCAAGAACGCACACACTACATCCCTCACATATACTGCTCACCATACACAGAGACCTTCTTATGCAGAGGCAGTTAAAAAAAAATGCGTCACACTTCAATCCCGTCAAATGGCAACACCTAACTTCAGCAGCCAAAAGCAACATCTAACACCACACATAAGCCTACATGCAATGATCCTCCAAGACCAAAGCCCATAAGACAAGCAAACACTTTACCTAGTACTCTTGTCATAGGGGATTCTATTGTACAACACACAGATGCTCCATTTCACTAGCCAGGACAAGGAGAAGATAGTGGTTAGTTAGCTATCTGGAGCAAGTATCTGCAATATCATGTATGTGTGCACTCAGGTCATTGCACCACAGGTACCAATATGATTCTGTCATTGTTCATGTGGGTGTAAATGACCTGAGACATACCTCACTGAACTGTATGAAAAGAGGCATTATTGAGCCTCTGAATACATGTCACAGATAGGTACATGCCTTGCACTGAGCAGCATTCTGCCTAATCCAAGGATGATGCCACATTATGAACAGCAGATGATTGCTTTTACTAACTGGCTTAGTTTCTGGTGTCACTACAGTGGAATTCAATATCTATCAAAATGGGAGGACATTGTTAACAGATTGTTAACAGACAATGTTGCTTTCTCAAGGATGGTATGTATCTGTTCCCTCTGGGCTGTCAGATATTAGCTATACCTTTATTCATCCCCTTAGAGCTTTTTGTAAGCAACATCAAAATAAAAAAACTACCAACATAGTGAAAGAACTCAAAGCAATCCTGTAATGTTATTGCTCAATGCTCCGAGCCTAAACAAGAAATCCACACACTGCAAGCTCTCCTCACTTTGGAGAATGTACACATCTGTGCTGACACAGTGAGTTGCTTTAAAGCCACAGAAAATACTCCATCAGTGGAAGGCTACAGTGCCTTCCACACATTTAGACCAACAGCAGCCCCCACAGACATGGGCTAAAGGTTGAGGTGTCTTGATCTACATTAACAACAAATACAACTCCATGCTGGTTAAAGAGGATCAGGGTTCATCCATGTCTAAGTATCCATAGACAAGTTTACTTACCATGTCCTGGCCAGCTACAGGTCACCCTCTATGACCCATGAAGCTCACAATTCTTACAGAGACCTGTTAGAGGTGCTCACCATCCAAATTAATACCCTGTTCATTGGAGCCTCTAACTACCCCTCTGTAGACTGGGTCTGAGGAGAGCTTGTAGGGTGTGGAGTTTCTTGTCTAGACTCTATACTTCTAGCATATTCCGCTTCAGCTATCAACTGGGAGCAGGTCCTGGTAGTGCTGGCTAAGGCCAAAATCACTGCTTCAGGGGACTGCAACAATATCCCCAGTTGCCTCCTAAATAGCCAAAAACAAGACCTAGCAGGACCACTTGAGACACTTTTCAACTACAGCCTCAAAGACAAGTTATGTGCCAGGTGAATGGAGACCCACAACAGTCATTCATCTTCATAAGGGTGGACCACAAACTGACTCCAGGAACTACAGACCCATCAGTCTGACAAGTCTGCTTTACAAAGCCATTGAACAAATTATCATGGAAATGATCAACAAGGAGAGTAACAACCTACAGACACTATACCCATCTCACTTTGGCTTTGCTAAGGGAAGCTCTTCCCTACTCAGCTTAGCTGACTTCTTTGACAGGGTCACCAGGGAGAGAATAGTGCATACCACCTACCTTCACCTGGCCAAGGGAGTTGGTACAATACCCCACTCAGCGATTGTTGACAAGCTCTCAGAACTAGTAATAAATCCCTACTTAGCTAACTAGATTTCTGGCTGGCTCAGAGCTAAGACTGAAGAAGTCAGGATCTGTGAGACCACCTCCACCAAGAGACTGGTCACTAGTGGAGTACTCTTGGGCTCTGTGTTGGGCTCACTCCTGTTAGGATTCTACTTCTTGGAAGTATAGCCTAATGTCAAAGTACTTTGGCTTACCGAGTTCACAGATGACTGTAAATTGGGAGTATCATAGATTCCCCCCTCAACAGCAACATCCTACAAGAGGGTCTAACACAAACAAATGACTGGTGCCAAAGCCACAGATTAAACCTCAGTGCAAAGAAATGTGTTATAATGCCTTTGGGAAATCATCCATCCAAGCTAATTACCTCATCAACAAAACACCCCTAAGAGCTGACCCAATAGTTAGGGATCTCGGAACATATGTATACAGTAATCTGGCCTTCGACCAACACATAGCCAAAATAGTAAGATTGCTTAACTCATAAGCAAGGGTATGGCATCCAGGTCCAAGGAAGTTATAGTATCACTCTACTCAGCCCTTATCAGACACATCATTGAGTGTAATGATCCCACCGGCATGTACCTAACCATGCATTTGCATTAGTTGCAACATCCTCAAATGTTCCTCACCAGGAGAATTCAGGGTATGAATACCTCGCCCTACACAGATTGCCTTAAGTGCCTATATCTGTATTCACTCTCCTACAGGTTACTGAGATGCTCTCTATGCCTAGTATATAAGACTTCCTCAGACTCTGCTCTGATAGATCTCTTGATCATCTGCAATACAAACAGTACCAGAAACACTAGATTCAAGGACCTGAACTTTACCTGCAACATAAATAGAACATGTTGGCGAGACCAATATATGTCTCAAAGGATCCCTATGCTGTGGAATAAACTTCCCATTTATGTGAAGCAGAGTTCATATCTGACTCTGTTCAAAAGAAACCTTGATCATCGCATGAGAAATCATAAATTCACCCCTAGTCTGGTCCTCATGTCTCCAGACAGAGGTCAGCAGTAAGTAAATCAGTCCCCAACTAACAACCCCCTTTATATAACCCATAGCTGCATCTTTACTAATGTACCCCACCATATAGATGTCCAAGGAACTCAGGGGCAAAACTGAGTTGGTTTGCAAGGCTAGGCTTGTAAAGACCCTGGTGGTCATTAGCAGAGTATAAACATATGAACATATGATGTGGGGACTTCTCCCATCCCCCAAAAAGCAAACAATGTAGCTTTGAGGTCACACCACTTTAGAGAAAAAGAGAATATTTTATTTTGCTGTAAAACCAAATAATTCCCTTTTCTTCTTGGTGGTGTGAGCTTAGAGTTTAGTCTGGTAAGAGACATGGCATATTAATTAATGTACCTAAAAACAAAAGTGAGCAGAAGCAAGAAGCAATAATTTACTAGATGTTTCACTTCATTCTGATGACAATTCCTTTCACTTATTGCACCACTAGAATACTTGTACATGCAGCAGTTTAGCCAACAATCCACTTTTCTAGTGCTTTGACAAGATCAGCTGACGAATGAGAAGCAAGTTCAGACTCTGACTTTTTGGTCCACTGTTTGACAGTGATGGTCCATTTTAGTAGACAGCAACTTCTAATAGTTACCTACAACAGAAAGAGCTACTCCCCTACTAGCATTTCTTGTATTTTTGTCACCTAATATGGCTTATTGTCATCCACTGACAAAGAGATGAATAGTAGAAATCGTGGACACTCACTTAGATGACAAGAAGAAATAACTGTAACTCTAACATGACTGACCTTGCTTTCAGTTTTGGTAAACTTTTCTATGATTGCCCCTGCCTGTTGGAATCACATACAAGAAGAAATCAGAAACAATCAAAACCTGCCAAGATTCTAAGCAAAACTGAGAGATTACCTAACTTCAATAAAGAAATGTAAATGTGTTAGAGATGCAGGCCATGTTATGTACATATGTAGACACCTTTATTTCATGCTGTCCTACTTGGTTTACAGGAATAGCGGTCATGTTTTTTTTTGTTTTGTTTTATATCTGTGGTATTGATTTGTTCAGTGGCTATTAATTTGTTGTTGATTAACAATGTCTCTTGCATTTGTCAGTGCCATTAAACATGTAATTTTCAGTACTGAGTTTTTGTGTAAAGGCAAGTTTGCCTGTTTTTGTAATTGCTCACTTTGTAAATATGTGCTTTTCTTTGGTGTGGATCATGCCTGAAAAGAGTTTTCAGGCAAGCTGACTTATGCATCAAATAGATGAATAGATAGATAGATAGATAGATAGATAGATAGATAGATAGATAGATAGATAGATAGATAAATGAATCAGGAATGATGCTATGAAGGGTGCAGTATTAAGTGACTGTAGAACAACAAATAGTAAAGCTAGCAAATGGCATTGAAACAAGAGGGCGTGAGTGTTGTAATACAAATTAAATCAAGAACAACTGGTAGAGGACCGTAAAACAAACAGTAAGAAGATATAATGTGTTGTCAGTCTGCAAATATATGAAGATTTCATTAGTTTCAGAAAGAAATATTGCACTCTGGATTGAGTTTGCCTGTTTTATAGCATTGGTCTAGGTAGTCTAGTTTTCTTGCAAATTTGCAAATCCCAGACGTACTGCAAAATTTGGTTGGCTGCTGTAATTGTTCACGTTAGTGTAATGTGAGAAAGGCTAAGACTGTGGTAGTGAGGGTTGGAACTTTGAATGTTGGCAGTATGACTGGTATAGGGAGAGAGCTAGCTGATATGATGGACAGAAGGAAGGTTGGTATATTGTGTGTGCAAGAGACCAGATGGAAGGGGAGTAAGGCTAGGTGTATCGGAGGTGGGTTAAAATTGTTTTATCATGGTGTGGATGGAAGGAGAAATGGTGTAGGAGTTATTCTGAAGGAACAGTATGCTAATAGTGTTTTGGAGGTGAGAAGAGTGTCGGATAGAGTAATGTTTATGAAGCTGGAAATTGATGGTGTAATGATGAATGTTTTTAGTGCATATGCTCCACAAGTTGGGTGTGCAATGGATGAGAAAGAAAAATTTTGGAGTGAATTGGATGAAGTGGTGATGACTGTACCCAAGGGTGAGAGAGTGGTGATTGGAGCAGATTTCAATGGGCATGTTGGTGAAGGGAACAGAGGGGATGAGGAAGTGATGGGTAGGTATGGTGTTAAACAAAGGAATGTAGAAGGTCAGATGGTAGTGGATTTTGTGAAAAGGATGGACATGGCTGTGGTGAATACGTATTTTAACAAAGAGGGAGGAGCATAGGGTGACATACGAGAGTGGAGGAAGATGCACACAGATGGATTATATCTTATGTAGGAAGGCCAGTTTGAAGGAAATTGGAGACTGTAAAGTGGTGACCGAAGAAAGTGTAGTTAGGCAGCATAGGATGGTGGTTTGTAGGATGACGTTGGTGATTAAGAGGAGGAGGAGTGTGAGGGCAGCACCAAGGATCAAATGGTGGAAATTGAAAAAGGGTAATTGTGAGGTGGAGTTCAGGGATGAGTTAAGACAGGCACTGGGTGGCAGTGAAGAGTTACCAAATAGCTGGGTAACTACAGCAGAGCTAGTAAGGGAAACGGCTAGAAAGGTGCTTGGTATCACATCTGGACAGAGGAAGGATGAGAAAGAGACATGGTGGTGGAATGAGGAAGTACAGGAGAGTATACAGAGAAAGAGGTTGGCAAAGAAGAAGTGGGATTGTCAGAGAGATGAAAAAAGTAGACAGGAGTATAAGGAGATGAGGTGCATGGCAAAGAGAGTCGTGGCGAAGGCTAAGGATAAGGCATATGAAGAGTTGTATGAAAGGTTGGACACTAGGGAGGGAGAAAAGGACTTGTACCGATTGGCTAGACAGAGGGACCGAGCTAGGAAAGATGTGCAGCAGGTAAAGGTGATAAAGGATAATGAGGGAAACATACTCACAAGCGAGGAGAGTGTGTTGAGGAGATGGAAAGAGTACTTTGAGGGGTTGATGAATGAAGAGAATGAGAGGGAGAGAAGGTTGGATGATGTAGGGATAGTGAATCATGAAGTACAATGGATTAGCAAGGAGGAAGTAAGGATAGCTATGAAGAGAATGAAGAATGGAAAGGCTGTTGGCCCAGATGACATATCTGTGGAAGCATGGAGGTGTTTAGGTGAAATGGCAGTGGAGTTTTTAACCAGATTGTTTAATGAAATCTTGGAAAGTGAGAGGATGCCTGAGGAATGGAGAAAAAGTGTTTTGGTACCGATTTTTAAGAATGAGGGTGATGTGCAGAGCTGTAGTAACTACAGAGGGATTAAATTGATCAGTCACAGCATGAAGTTATGGGAAAGAGTAGTGGAAGCTAGGTTAAGAAGGGACGTGATGATTAGTAATCAGCAGTATGGTTTCATGCCGGGAAAGAGCACTACAGATGCAATGTTTGCTCTGAGAGTGTTGATGGAAAAGTACAGAGAATGTCAGAAGGAGTTGCATTGTGTTTTTGTAGACTTAGAGAAAGTATATGACAGGGTGTCTAGAGAGGAGTTGTGGTATTGTATGAGGAAGTCGGGAGTGGCAGAGAAGTACGTAAGAGTGGTACAGGATATGTACGAGGGTAGTGTCTGCGGTGGGAGTGACAGATGCGTTTAAGGTGGAGGTGGGGTTACATCAAGGATCAGCTCTGAGCCCTTTCTTATTTGCAATGGTGATGGACAGGTTGACAGACGAGATCAGACAGGAGTCCCCGTGGACTATGATGCTTGCAGGTGACATTCTGATCTGTAGTGAGAGTAGGGAACAGGTGGAGGAGACCCTGGAGAGATGGAAATATGCTCTAGAGAGAAGAGGAATGAAGGTCAGCAGGAATAAGACAGAATATATGTGTGTGAATGAGAGGGAGGACAGAGGAATGGTGAGGATGCAGGGAGTAAAGGTGGTGAAGGTAGATGAGTTTAAATACTTGGGGTCAATAGTTCAGAGTAACGGTGAGTGTGGAAGAGAGGTGAAGAAGAGAGTACAGGCGGGATGGAGTGGGTGGAGAAGAGTGTCAGGAGTGATTTGTGACAGACGAGTACCTGTAAGAGTGAAAGGGAAGGTCTACAAGAGGGTAGTGAGACCAGCTATGTTATATGGGTTGGAGACAGTGACATTGACAAAAGGGCAGGAGTTTGAGCTGGATGTGGCAGAATTAAAGATGTTAAGATTTGCACTGGGTATGATGAGGGTGGACAGGATTAGGAATAAGTATATTAGAGGGTCAGCCCAGGTTGGAAGGTTTGGAGACAAAGCCAGAGAGGCACGATTACGTTGGTTTGGACATGTGCTGAGCAGGGATGCTGAGTATATTGGGAAAAAGATGCTAAGGATGAAGCTACCAGGAAAAGAGGAAGGCCTAAGATAAGGTTTATGGATGTGGTGAGAGAGGACATGCAGGTGGTTGGTGTGACAGAGCAAGATGCAGAGGACAGGAAGACATGGAAACAGGTGATCTGCTGTGGCGACCCCTAACGGGAACAGCCGAAAAAAGATGATGATGAGTGTAATGTGGGCAGTTTCTCTTTGCCTTTCTCTTGTAGGGGAGTTTTTATCTTAGTGGGGCTAACCTTTTTTTTTTACCAAACTTAAATAAATTAAAAAATAAAGTAAGTACAGTCGATAAAAAGTAAGCATTGTTGTTTACCAAATCCTGACTTGTTTTATTTCTATTTTGCTCTTAAACATGTGTGGTCAACAGAAAGAACTAATATGAGATAAAGAAGAAATGGACATTAAAGCAAAATTTATTGACTGCATTCTGAACGTTTTGTCTTAACAATTGGTAAAGCTGTTAGAACTGATATCTAATATCACATCAAAGTAGAATGTTTGAGTAGTTTTTTGTCATTTCCACAAAATTACCTCAGAGGATGGGCCCATGAATTGTTAGTAATGGCACTTTTTTCCTGCTTGGTCTGATGTTTGACACCAAGCCCAGTTTTATTATACTCTTCAAGAGGGATGTTGCCCTGCTTAGCTCCTCCTCCTTTTTGTTTCATGTAATAGGTTTTGAGGTGATGTGAGAAAATATGTAGAATATGTGTAATTACAGTATCACTTTGAAGAGGACATTTTCCTTAAATGTATGTGTGCCATGTGATCTTGATTTTCCATGTTTTCCCAGTAAAGCTGTTGATATAAATGTACCTCTTGCTTCTGTTAGTTCCTCATGGCCATTTCTAGCTATAATGCTTAGCAACTGTACATTACATGGTGTCATTGTGTAATCTCCTGAGCTATTTAGAGAATAAAGAATTAGATCATGTCTGTTGACTACAGCTAATAAACAATGTGGAGAATCCCATGTATTGCTTTTTTATATTTTAATGAAAAAATGCAAATTACTTTTGATTTTCATATTTTAAAATAATAAATGTTGGAAGGGCTTGTTTGCAACATTATGCTTAAAAGCTTCGAAAAATAATGTTTTCATAGTTGAACCATTTTGGAAATTCACAGCCTATCTTGCTTTTATATTATAATCTTGATTTTTTTCATGCAGAAAATTTGCTGACCAACATTCTCTTTCAAATTTTCTCTCCTAAAAATGTTCATTGTGGATTAGAATGTCTCCACTTCAATTGCCAATTCCCCTGAAGCTGCATATTAATTTGTCTGAAAAATGGTTGCAGTGGATCTAGATGTTTGACTTTATCTCAATGTAAATAGAATTTGCTTTGAAACTATAGTGTTCAATGACTGGCAATGTTGCATATCACAGGTGAGGCAGCTGTAAAGTTATTTAACATTTTTAGCCTCAAACATGAGGAAAAAATACAAGTTATCAGTAATGAAAGACACATTTCAAGCACAGTGACAGCCAAAGTAAAAATGCCCATATGTAAGGCACTTTTTCTTAGAAATCAATGAGTTATGTCAAATAATGTATGCTTATGTAACTGAGCTCTTTCCTCTACTAGCAGCAAATGAAGAATTTTCTGAATTGGTTAGATGAAGGTAGTTGTAAACTATTTATTTTTCATACCTACTTGGACAGATACAAGTTTTTCAGATTGCCATTTGGTATTTTTTAGCACTAGAACTTTTATATACAGTTGTTGCTGAAATCCCAGAAGCTCCTGATAAAGTAGTTGGCATTACTAATGACTTGTTTTTCTGGAGTTCTGCCAAACTGGAGCAAGATATAAAACCTCTTAATCTCTTCTACTGGCTGAGGTGTAAACGTCTAAAGTTGGATATGAGCAAATGTCAGATGTGTGACTGGATACTATTAGATTCTTAAATATGCATTGTCTTTTGTAGTCACAAAACATACCCACATATACACTGTAAACTCCAATTAGATATGTATAGCATAACTCTTTCTAAAATACAGTGAGCAGCCTATCTCTCCCCTTAGACCCTTCCTGTTGACTGTAGTGAGATCTCTGAACAGGACTAGAGGTGTGTGCTCTACCAGTGCACAGCTAGTAGGTTTTCCTATGAACAAACTGTTGTGAATACATTATTTCGATTGAAATTATGTGGAATAACTGCATGCTTATATATCAGTAGCAGTTTACTTGTCTTCCTTCAAAGTTCTGTGTTACACAGAGGCATCACTTTGGTGGGGCTAAGGGGGCGGTTACCTTGGTTGCAAGGTGTTAGCAGATGTGATCAGGAGGTGCTGCTCAATTGGTAATGCAGTAACTGTTGTGCACATAGTGTTTTTACTGAAGTGATGTGGAATAATTGCATGTTTATTTGATATTACTTTAGCAGTGAATTTGTCTTTCTTTGAAGTTCTGTGTTACACAGAAACATAGTTAGGTGGGGCTAAGGATTCAGCTGCCCTAGGCGCAAGGTGTTAGGGTGGGTGATCAGGCAGTGCAACTCAGTCAGTAGTGCAGTGTCAGTATTTATTTCTGTCCTGGCAAAAATTAATTTTGATACTGCTTTTGTGGTCAGGACTGCAGTATTGAAACTCTAAGTTTTCTGTGTGGTATAAGTTGTAGCAAGCTGCTTGCTACAGTTTTAAAAGCGGTAGCAGGACTTTTTTTGCTTCTTCTCAACTGGTAGTTAGAAACAGAATCTGGTTAGTTCCTGAGGTGGGAGCACAAACCAGAACCCAGATCAGAATGGACAATTTTTTTTGCTCCTCAACTTGGAGTTGATGGAGTAGGCCTGGTTGGCTCCTGAGGTTAGGAGCACTAGGTAAATTGGAACATGCCTTTTTTGCTCCTCAACTTAGAGTTGAGCTGTGCTAGATTGGGGAATGACATTGGGTGCAAAATGAGCCAGCTATAGCAAGCTGACTTTATGAATGTTGTATTGCATCTTCACTTTGGTTTGTATATACATTTAGTTTAGTTAAACACAATGAAAAATAGTCTGCTTTCACATTTTCTCTGTAATCTTTCCCTGATCCTCTAACTGCCTTCCTGTTATACTTTCATACCATAATTTGTGCTGTTACTCATGGTTCCATTTTCCATTCTTTTATTTTTTTTTTTTTGTTTTTTGACTATCATTCTTTCACCCCTAGTTTACAATTCTTTTCCTGATATAATTTCAGATAATTCTTGTTGTTCTCCATCTTTCTCCCTTATCTTGTTAGGCTACTTTGTCACTGCACTCTTATTCCACCTTTTAATACCTCCATAGATGTCTCTGACTTATTTCAAATTATTTTTCCTTGATTTAATTTTGCATACAGCTGATGTACACAGAGAAAACTAAATTATGAGTTTTGGTGTACTACTCTTATGCTCACAAACAGAACCTGCTACCCGCTCAGTGACAGATGGAGCAATCATTAATTTTCAAAAGTAGAGCATCAGGTAGTTTTATTTCTGTTACTGACTGTGCTGACAATATATTTAGTTTACTACCTCTGCTTGCTTGTATAGATAGTAAGCAGGCAGAGATCATACTTAGTCAGTAGGACAGCTTCGTCAACATCTCTTCAAGATCCTCTTCCAGTGGACTCACTCATTAGAAAGCTCTCTCAGCCTGTCCCCATATAAGCAAATTGACATAGTTATTATCATTTTTCTTTTTTAGTTATACCATGCAGAGTGTGGCTGAGCCGTAGGATTTGTAGAATTCACTCAGTGTAACCTCTTTCATTTTACTTCTTACTTTTTAACTTTTTGGTAGAAAGATACTCATCTTTCCACTCTTGCTTACACTTAATTGCTCTTCCACTGAAGCCAGTCGTGCAAATATGTGTACAGATTGGCTACTTCTCATGAGTTGCAGTCTTCTTTGCTCCAATCCCACTTGCAACCACTGGAAACCTAGTGGATGTCTGCACTTATAATTTCCTTATCTCCACCTGCAAACCTTTGCAGATAATCAAATCTTTCCCAAAAATCAACATCTGCTATTACCACTCCCTCATTATAAGTTACTTCAGGTAACCTACTACTGTCACAGTGTGGGCCTACAGAAACCTAAGTATGTCACTGTGAAGGCTGCCAGCCTAGCCAGATAGAATTTTGGAGGTAATTCTGTCAAGTACCTGCATGCCTTTGGTAAAATTGTACAAAGCCACTCCAAAAGCTTTAGCCGTGGGCTATACTACCAATTGGATAATAATATTGCACAGTAATAATTGGACACCCATGTAAGGGCCTTTGAGAAGCTGATAAATATTAGCTGGGTGGTAACAGTGGTTTCTACCATATAGTCTGGGTAAAATGGGCACAGCTGGAGAACCTGTGCCAGCCTTTCCCAGGAGTGTCTGTGTGGTTGTATAAACTATTCTCAAAGTGTGTGTGTGTGTGTGTGTGTGTGTGTGTGTGTGTGTGTGTGTGTGTGTGTTTGTGTGTGTATCAGCTACTTGGGCAGGAACACGAAGCACTGGTTGAACAGAGAGGGTGCTGGAGGTTTTAGCTTGCCCACTAGGCTGAGATCTGGACCCTATAGCTGTGCCAGTGGGGCTTCTTATTGGAGACCTGGAGAGTGAGGGAGCGACCAGCCCTGGACTGACTGTGATCACAGTGTGCTGTTAAGGGAAATTGCACTTTACTGCGCGTATTTGTTATTCTTTCCTCCTATATGAGATGCCCCTCACTGGTGTTAGTGGTGAGGATTGAGGCTCTTTTATTGCTGGGCCAGGGCATGGGTGTCACATATTAATTTTTTGGCAGTGGTGGGATATCCACACCACATATTAATTGGTTGGCAAATACTAATTGGCTTGTAGTGATGTGGGTAGAGTGAATTCCTGTAGCTTGTGTACAGTGAGCTCTGAAGGTGTTTTGTACTCTCAATCAGCCATGCAGTGAATACTCAGAGTTCAGATCACAATTGTTGTATTTCTTTTGTTAGCTTAGGTAGTCAGGGTGAGCAGACAGCATGTCAGCAGAGGAGTATGGAAAGCTGACAGGGAACCAGCTGGCGGAGATGTGTCAGGCTAGGGGACTGGTACATGGAAACCTGACTAAGGCAGACCTGATTGCAGCCTTGGTTACAGCTGTATCAGAAAACAGCAACCAGGAAGACAGTCAGACTGGCAGTGGAGATATAACACCCTCGGAGAATGGACAGCTCAACCTTTCTGCAGAGGACTTAAAATTCCATCTGGAGCTAAAGAGACTTGAGTTGGAGGCCAGGCGAATGGAGATAGAAGCCGAGGAAGAGGAGTGGCAGAGGCAGCATGAGAGGGAAATGCTGACTCTTCGCCAGAGTCATGGAGGTAATGGGGAAGGGAGTAACTGGACCCCAGAAGCACAAAAGGTCAATAAATTTCTTCCGCAATTTAAAGAGGGGTATAATCTTGATAGTTTCATTCATATGTTTGAGAGGGTATGCAAACAGTATAGTGTTGACCAAAGGCTTTGGGTACGGTTCCTGACCCCCTTACTCCATGTTAAAGCTGTAACTGTTTTGTCAAAAATATCTGACATTGCATGTTTGGATTATACTGCTGTTAAAAATCACTTGTTAGAATTGTTTAAGCTAACACCTGAAACATATAGGAAAAAAGTTTTGTGAGCATAGATGCAAGGCAGATGAAAGTGGGTGTGAATATGTTGCTGAACTGAGCACTTATTTCCATAGGTGGGTGAGTGGATGTCAGGTCACCACTATTGAAGGGCTGGCAGACCTTTTGGTGAGGGAACAAGCCCTTAGCACTTTGCCTGAAGACAGGAGGATCTGGTTAGCTGATAGACAATGTGCTACATCAGATGAGTTGGGGAAGAAGAGAGACCTATACCTGGCAAGCAGAACAGTCCTGCACAGGAAAGGGACCCCCAGTACTGCTCATGGGTCTAAAGGAACCCATGGTGGGCAGCACATACTGCCCCAACAGAATCTGCCAGTAGCAGGGGAAGCCACTAGTCCAGGTACATGTCCAGGAGCTAGGGTTAAATGTTTTGAATGCAACCAGTGGGGCCATGTGGCATACAGGATTCCATGGAGGCAAGGTGGGGAACAAAAGGTGAGGGAGCCAGTAAGTGGGAAAGACAAAATGCAATAGTAGGTTGTCTTGAGACAACAGGGGTACCATACTGCCATCCTGCAGATGTCCTGATAGGGAAGGATTTGGATAAGGCAGTACCATATGCTTATGCAGTTACACACAGTCAGGCTAGGAGACTAGCATGTGGGTCTGGTAGCCTGTGGGAGACCCAGACAGACTACATACTTACAGCCAGGACTGGTGAGGTGGTTACTTCAGGGAGGGAACTACTCCGTAGCAGTGAGACTGAATATGAGCCACAGCTGCTTTGGGGTACTGTTGGTCCCTTGCACAGAGTGACTGCAAAGATAGAGGTGAGTAGTCGTACCCAAGCTGACAGTGAGGCACCACTGTCAGAGGATGCCAGACTTCCTGTGGAAGGGGAGCTGGGAAGGGTTTCGAGGAGACAGTTGACACAGGCTCAGCTCTCAGATCCTACATTGCAAGGCCTGAGGCAGGTAGCTAGGGAGGCACCTGATTCTCAAGGAAAGGGGGAATCTGTATACTGGGACAAAGGGTTACTATACAGAGAGTGGACCCCTGAGGGATGGCTAGAAGGTGAGAGAGTATAGCAGTTGGTAGTGCCTAGAGCCTACCATCTGGTGCTTCTAGCCATAGCCAATGATATTCCCTTTGCAGGTCATATGGGCATAAAATGTACAAAGTGGCATATTATGAGGAACTTCTATTGGCCTGGAATTTTCAGAGATGCAACAGGGTACTGAGGACCTGTGAGCAGTGCCAAAAAGTAGGCAAGGCAGGAGACAAGGTGAGAGCTCCTTTGATGCCTTTGCCTGTGATTGAGGAACCATTTCAGAGCGTAGCTATGGATATTGTGGGTGCACTGAGTACCCCAAGTTCCACAGGGAAAAGGTATATCCTAGTGGTAGTGGATTATGCTACACAATATCCTGAGGCAGTGGCTTTGTCCTCCATTGAGGCAGAGAAGGTGGCAAATGCTTTGTTACAGATTTTCAGCAAGGTAGGTTTCCCAAATGAAATACTGACTGACAGAGGTGCCAATTTCATGTCTGACCTGCTGGCTTGTCTGTAGAGGCCCTGTGGGGTGAAGCACATGAAGACCACCCCTACCATCCCCAGACTAATGGTCTTGTTGAGAGGTTAAACTCTACAATCAAGTCCATGCCACGGGCATTTGCAGATCAGTTTAAGCTGGAGTGGGACAAATATTTGCCCACCCATTGTTTGCTTACAGAGAAGTTCCCTAGGAATCCACAGGTTTTTCACCCTTTGAGTTGCTATATGGGCATAGGGTGAGGAGACCTCTAGATTTAATTTGAGATGAGTGGGAAGGTGAGTGCGAGTCTCACAAAGAGTCTGTTGTGGCATATATCCTAAACCTTGGGACAAGGCTCAGGGAACTCATGGGCTTGGCCCAGGAGAACCTGGCAGAAGCCCAACAACAGAAAATGGTGTGGTATGACAGGAATGCTCGAGCTAAAGCGTATGCTGTGGGCAGCAGGTAATGGTTTTCATTCCTGTCAGACACATAGATTCATAGGTTCATAGGTTAGTACTAGGCTAACTGCCCTTGCAAGCCATTGTAAGCCTAGCCAATTATCCCTTGTGAGACTCAAACCCTGCACCTTGTGTTTGTAAGGCAAACATCTTAACCATTAAGCCACCCTCCCAACCCTAATTTTTGTTGATGTATAGCATTGGTGCATTTATAGGTTCATAGATTAGTACTAAGCTACTGCCCTTGCGAGCCACTTTAAGCCTAGCCAATAATCCTTTGTGAGACTCAAACCCTGCACCTTGTGTTTGTAAGGCAGACACCTTAACCATTAGGCCACCCTCCCAACACTTGCAACATGAAGCTGCAAGCAGCTTGGGAGGGACTCTACAAGGTGGTAAGAAAGGTACGTGATGTTAACTACATGGTGGAACTGCTAGGCAGAAGGCAGGGGCACAAATTGTACAATGTTAACATGATGAAACCTTACCATGATAGGGAGGCCCTTGTGCTGAGCATTTTCAGTGGATTGCAGGAGGAGTCTGAGGGAGATAAAAAAAGAAGAAGTGTTTTTGGAGTCGGAGGGAGATCTGGGGATTAATCTCCTCAGTGAGGCTCAGGCTGACACCTCAGTGGAAGGGGAGCAATGTCCCGGCAGCTATCTCCTACCCAGGTTTGAGAAATCCGAGCAGTGTTGCAGGAATTTGGGGACATGTTCACTGGGAAATCAGGGTGCACCCACCTGGGGCAGCACCAGGTGGACACAGGACCCCAAAGGCCTATTAGGCAGGCCCCTTATAGAGTGCCTGAGAGAGTAAAACAGACTCTGAGGGAGGAAGTACAGGAGATGTTGGAACTAGGGGTGATTCAAGAGTCCAACAGTCCCTGGGCCTCCCCAGAGGTGCTGGTGCCAAAGAAGGATGGCAGCACCAGGTTCTGTGCGGACTACAGGAAAGTAAATAGTCACACAAAGGTGGATGCTTACCCCATGCCTAGGACAGATGAAGCCCTAGAGCAGCTGGGTGGGGCTAAGTGTCTTACAACCTTTGATCTTACCAAGGGTTACTGGCAGATGCCCTTGACTCCCAATGCTAGAGAGAAGTCAGCCTTTGTGACTCTTTTTGGCTTGTATGCGTTCACAAAGATGCCCTTTGGGATGAAGAATGCCCCAGCTACTTGCCAGAAGCTGGTAGATCATATCCAAGCAGGAGCAGGAGGGTTTGCCCTTGCTTACCTAAATGACACTGCCATCTACAGCCATTCCTGGCCAGAGCACCTTCAGCATGTCAGGGAGGTGCTGGGCAGACTACAGAGGGCAGGGTTGACCATTAAGCCAAGCAAATGTCAGGTGGGTATGGCAGAGCTCTCCTACCTAGGACATAGAGTGGGGAGTGGTAAGATAAGGCCATAACCTGCTAAAGTGGAAGCCATTCAGGCATGGCCTACACTTGTTACCAAAAAGCAGGTGAGGGCATTTTTAGGGACAGCAGGGTACTACAGAAAGTTCGTCCCCAGTTAAAGTACCATAGCTGCTCTCCTCACAGACCTGACAAGGAAGAACAGGCCAGATAAGGTAGTGTGGACCCCAGCATGTGAGCAGGCATTCCAGAAGCTTAAAGAAGCTTTGGGAGGACCCCCTGTGTTAGCCAGTCCAGATTGCAGCAAAGCATTTGTTGTGCACGTGGATGCTTCAAACCATGGGATGGGGGCTGTACTTATCCAGATTTCTTCAGAGGGAGAAGAGCACCCAGTGGTTTATCTCAGTTGTAGGCTCCAACCCAGGGAGGAATGCTATGCAGCTGTAGAAAAGGAATGTCTAGCCATAGTGTGTGCACTGCAGAAACTTCAGCCTTATCTGTATGGAAGGAAATTCACTGTTATGACAGATCACAACCACCTAACATGGTTAAACAGAGCCAGCCAGAAAAATGCCAAGTTGCTGCTAAGATGGAGCCTTGGGTTACAAGCTTATGATATGCCTGTGCAACACTGCAGTGGGATTAGCAATGCCAATGCAGATGGGCTCTCAAAACAGGGAATGCGGTAAGGTATACTCAGATAGACCTAACCCTCTCAAGCAGCATTTCTCAAGGGTCACTTGAAAAACTAGCTTGAGTTCTCCGGAGCGGGGGGGGGGGATGTGAAGGCCTAGCCAGATAGAAGTTTGGAGATAATTCTGTCATCTGTAAATATTAATGTAAACCACAGGCTTGTTGTCTTAAATGGAAAAACTGCTGTTAGATGTGGAACTGCAAAAAATGTAACAACAGTGCACTCTGCTGGCAGAAAGTTGACCAAGTAAAGCATGTTGGGAGCCTTTGATCTAAACATGGTGCCAAAATGTCTAAATGAAGACATTCTTTCTATTGTTTTAACCAAGAGTTAAATTGCTAGATTTAAACATGCAAATATATTTTTATTGCTCTGCTTCCTGACCAGCTGCAAGATAACTATAGAAGATGTTAAGAATGTAAATGTAGTTTCTGTTAGCCTGGGAACCCAGAGAAATGTGACGAATGATGTAATGTGAACCAGGAATGTGATTTTAAAAACAGAGAGAATCAGAGAGCATTAAGCATTTTTGTCTTGACCATCCAACTCATCAGCACTCTGCATGTGTTCTATATGTAAGTGTATCTTAGATTTGTGTTTTCTCTTAGAAATAGCTAGAAACTAGAAAGATTAGACTGTGTTTTTCTGTGATGTCAGAACTGTACTACTGAATTATTTTAAGTATTTCTCTGTGATCTCTAAACTCTTGACTAGCACTGTGTAGTAAAAAGCATTGTCTTTTGTTTTGATTAGTTATTAAATATTTTTAAACCCTTTCAACTGTGGCAGTTTTTGTAGAGATAATTTAAGCTCTTTAGAGTACCTGCATGCCTTTGGTAAAATTGTACAAAGCCACTCCAAAAGCTTTAGCCGTGGGCTAGACTACCAACTGGATAATAATATTGCACAGTAATAATTGGACACCCTTGTAAGGGCCTTTATGTAGCTGATAAATATTAGCTGGGTGGTGGCAATGATTTCTATTGTATAGTCTGGGTAAAAGGGGCACAGCTGGAGAACCTGTGCCAGTCTTTCCCAGGAGTGTCTGTGTGGATGTATAAACTCTTCTCAAAGTGTGTGTGTCAGCTACTTGGGTAGGGACATGAAGCACTG
Organism: Protopterus annectens; assembly: GCF_019279795.1. Lineage (NCBI taxonomy): Eukaryota > Metazoa > Chordata > Ceratodontiformes > Protopteridae > Protopterus > Protopterus annectens. The sequence goes on along the minus strand of NC_056734.1, from coordinate 434,046,174 downwards.
GTTGGACAAAGAGGGTGCTGGAGGCTTTAACTTGCCCACTAGGCTGAGATCTGGACCCTATAGCTGTGCCAGTGGGGAGTCCTATTGGGGACCTGGAGAGCAAGGGAGTGACCAGCCCCGGACTGACTGTGATTTCTGTGTGCTCTTAAGGGAAATTGCACTTTACTGTGTGTATTTGTTATCCTTTCCTCCTATATGAGATGCCCCTCACTGGTGTTAGTGATGAGGATTGAGGCTCCTTGATTGCTGGGCCAGGGCACGGGCGTCACAGTCACTATCAAGTAACCTAACAATTTATTGTAATTGCAACTCTTTTAATTATTACCTCCTACTACTTCACCTTACAAAGCTACAACAAAAACAACATACACATCAATAACCTCAACCTTTTTCCAATTTTGTATCACTTGCTATCAACAAACAAAACCTTACCATAAAAAGAAATCAGACTGATGTTTTTTTACAACTGCATTTCTTAATACAGTCTAAAGGACTAGTACACAGTCTCATTCTCTGAGGTTATATACATCCAGATATTATCACAACAGATTATAGCTCCAAAATAATTTATTCAACTTTCTCAAAAGGTCTAAGAATCTGCCATCTCAATGTCAGGACCATCTGGAACAAAAGCAAGCAGCTGCATGTATGGATAGATCACTATACTCCAGATATCTTAACTGTTGTTGAAACATTATTAAAGCAACTATCACATATGTTATTGCATGCAATGGCTACATTGTGGTCAGACTAGAATGGCAAACTAAACAAACACAGGATATTGTGAAATTATATTCAAATAAATTATCTAGTACAGTCAACACTTTCATAGTCTCATCATTCACTGACTCTGAAGTACTGCTATTACCACTGAAATGTAACTCCCAACAAGTATTATATATTGCTACAATTTACCGTAAACCCAATGAAATAACCTAAAACACTGACATATTAGAACACATTCTAGCCTGTATGACATCCACCATCAAGTACATTATTATCTTAGGAATCTTTAATACTGAGTAGTTAAGCAGCAACTTAAAAAACTTACAATACTTCTCTGCCATCAGTCAATCTTTTTGGCATCTCTTAACTAATAACAGAACCCAAAAGGACAGATAAACCCACTAATAGTTCTTTTACTCTGGACTGGATTTTGACTTCTGACATAAACTACATCACAAAATATAGTATTCTCCCAGACTCCATTAGTGATACCCCATCTGTATCACATGGAACAATCCAATATATCTGGACCCACTACTTTTACCTGGGCAAGATCCAAAAGAACTTCTCCAGTGCATATTTTAATTCCCTCCTCCAACAGTGTAACTGGCATCCACTGAAACATCTTCCATTGGATGAATCAGTCCTTTCTCAGAATTCTAAAGTCTATGAGTCCACTAAGAACAATGAAAATCAAAGGCAAGCTAGCAGCACGGCTAACCTTTGAAACAAAATAAAAATATATCCTGTAGGAATAAAGCACGTTCAGAGTGGAAAAATGGGGATGCCCATCTAATCTGCAACAATACAAAACCCTTAGGAATAAAGTAAAAATATTCAGTTTGAAAAGCTGAATTACTATCGCATATTACAGTTTTCCAGCATGCAAAATCTTAGACTTTCTGGAATAGTATCAGTAAGCTGTTAAAACCTACCAAACCTTCTCAAAAAAGTCCTTTCCCAAATGAAACTAACCATAACATGGCCTGCTAAATGAAGAACTACTTCATTCAAGCCACTGCCAGCATTCTTCATCATGCAAAATTACAAAATCATCTCACCACTGCAACCTGTCAAAAGTTTCACTCATATACTACTTCACAACCCACCTCCAGTACCCTTCCTGTTCAGCCAATTTCGACAGACTATATCAGAAAACTCTTACCCAAACTAAAACCTACATCTGTAGCACCAGACCAGATCCCCTCTGAATATCTTAAACTCTTAGCCCAATCAGTACCCTGACTACCCCAATAGATTAAAACAAATCTCCTTATACTCCATTACCTACAGGTAGCTTTCATGTGTTTCAAGTCATGAAAGACCCAGTTGAATTTGATATCCTATTTCTTTGCAAAAAATTCGACTCTACATACACTCACACTAAAGACCTAAATCTACACCAACAAATAAACAAGGCTTACTGTTGGGAAATGTTCCTAACTCAGCGTATTCCTCACCTATGGAATCAGCTATCATTACATGTCAGAGACTACTACTTCAGCTACCTTTAAGCCTAGTCTTGATGACTGGATAGGTCGACACAAATTTACACCAGAAATATCATGTACAGCCCTGCTCAATTTGGGAGGTTAGCACTATTAAGTGCTTGAAAAGGGTCTGCTTAATGGTGTATATGGCTAGATGGGAGTGCTACAGAATCCTGAAAGCCCGCAATCCTGAAGACCAAAATACCCGAAAGTTCAAAATTCTGAAAAATCAAAATCCTGAAAACACACAGGATACCAACGTTCACTATATTCCAGCACAAGTACATACAGAAACAAATAAAACACAAACTATATTATATTACTGTTCTCCAAGTATAAGCAGGGGGGCAAGCCTCCCCCTGCACCCCCAATGTGGGGGGCTGCTCCCCATACACCCCCTGCTACTTAAATATATCAACTCCAAAATTGCACTTAGTGTACTGAAGTGCATTCTCGGAGTTGATATATTTAAGTAGTAGGGGGTGTGGGGGCTTGCCCCCCTAAATATAGTTGAAGGGTAATATGTTTCTGTATGTACTTGTGCTGGAATATAGTGAGTGATGGTATCCTGTGTGTTTTCAGGATTTTGAGTTTTCAGTATAATGAGTTTTCAGTATTTTGAACTTTCAGGATTTTAGGCTTCAGGATTTTGGGCTTTCAGGATTCTGTAGCGCTCCCGGCTAGACACCTTATGATCTCCATGATTGCTTACTTAGTATGTTTCTATGCTGCTATGTGCTACTATGTTTTACGCAGTACAAGTACTAATTAATAAATCCATAACAGAACAACACACAATACATTCCATCCTTTGAAAACAATACTGCATCATACCATTTACAAATGGGGCAACAATTTTAATTTCTCTAATTTCATAGCAATTGCTATACTATCCACACTATTAAAGTTCTAGAGAAATGGATAAACAAACAACTCATGCAGTGCCTAGTTAACGATACAGCAGTAGCACCCATTTAACACAGCTTCAGACCAAGTCACAGCACTGATGACTCACCTCAATGACAGGTATCTTACATCTGCAATCTTCTTAGACTTGTCTAAAACTTTTGATACAGTTTCTCACAATCTGCTCCTCAAAAGCTTGCTCAGTTCAACCTACCCAAACTTTTCTTTACCGATTCATAAGCAAATTTTCTGACAGATCACAAGCAGTTCACTGGCAAGATGAATATTCTACTTTCTCCCTTATCACTCTAGGTGTCCCCCATGGCTCATTTCTTGATCCACTGTTCTTCATCATCTTCACCAATGATCTCTATAAATATGTTACTACTGCAGACTCCATACAGGTATGCAGATGACTCCATCCTTATCTGTCATGCTAAAACCCCAACCCAACTACAAAGACTAACCCAATAGGCCTTTAACATCATGACCAAAATGCTAGAAACCTCACAGCTTATTCTCAACATCAAAAAAACTAAATTTATGATTTTTCTCTCCTTATTTACAGTGCCACAAACACAACATAACCTTAACTTCTGAAGACAATACAGTTCCTGAACAGGTCTCCTACACCAAACTGCTAGGAGTAATCATTGGCCAAGATCCCAAATTCAACCAGCAATTAAACTATGTGATTGCGAAAACAAACAAGACGTTTGTCACTTTATAAAATTAAACCTTTTCTTACCCATCAGGTACAGATAAAAACAGCTATATATAGCACCTGTTCTAACTAACCTCCAAAAACTCTTCTACACAAGCTACAGAATATCTCTGATAAAATTGCAAAATGTGATCCAACCTACCCAATAGAACACACCTCTGCACCACAGTCCATAACTCCAGTGGTTTGAACTTCAAAACACCTTATTTTACCACCAGCCCATAACAGTGCAGGACATTTTATACAAGCTAGCATTTGCATTTCTAAATATATACCCCCCATGAGAAACTTGTGATTACAGTCTAAACCAATTACAATGTCAAAAGACACACAGAATATATATTAATTCTCTTTACTCAGTCTATGTTCCCCATAGTTGGGACTCATTCCACCAGATATCAGAGCAGATTCTAATTGGACCAACTTCTTAGTTAAATAAAACAGTTCCTAACACAAAAGATATGCCACTGAATAAAAAGAAGTCAGGAACTCCATTATATATATATATATATATATATATATATATATATATATATATATATATATATATATATATAATATCTATACTGCGGTGGTGGTGCTGCGGTAGCGTTGTTGCCTCACAGTAAGATGTTGTCCTGTTCGATTCTCAGCTACAGCGTCTTCTGTGCGGAGACATGTGTGAATGGGTGTACCTTCGTTGAAGGTTGTGCATCAGGGCCGACAACTCGGCATGTAAAAATCGACTGCCAATCTTTAGCGGACCGGAGTTCCACTGTGGCGACCCCTAACCGGGAAAAGCCGAAAGACACAACAACATATATATAATATCTCATCCTCCGATAACCAAAGTATACAATCACTAATCCTAACCTCTTCTGCTGTATTGTTGCCCCTCTTTAATCTGCCTTTCCTTTATATCCATCATGCACAACTAACTTCCAGGTTATATGTCTATTCTTTACAGTTGTACTTACCTAAATAATATGTTTGTCAAAAATTACCTATCCTTCTCCATTTCTGTAACCTGGTTCCTAATTTAATTCATACTGTAAAGTTTTTTCTGTATATCCAGATGCCTAGTGAAGTCAATATTGTAAAGTTCTTTGCCTTTCAGTATTTATTTTTTATATTTACATGTCCATTAAGTTGAGTTACCAACATTCTGTAATACTGCATTAAGAATTACATATTTTTAGTTAGTCTTCTTCTCTCATTTTCAACATTGTACTTTCTTGTATACGTTATTATTTATTCCCCTGTTATATACAACTATTTTTCCTGTGTATAGAGGCAGTCATGTTCAGGTATACTATCCCAGTCAACAAACTGCATAATTAAACTAACTAACTAACTAACTAACTAACTAACTATACTAACATTAGTGATTTGAATCCAGATATTGAAAAAAACAATGTTATACTCAATATACAGAAGCAAGGCAAATCAGCACGTATTTCTTTAGAATGATTCACTAACCCATAAAGTTCATTTTTGGCTTATCAGATATTATATCACCACTATGGGAGCTGCTAGAGCAGGACACAAACAAGTTTTAGTCTACAGATACAGACAGAAGACTTATGTTGTTGAAAAGACTTGCTGAAGAGGCTGCAGCTCTAAAATTTTATAATGTTTCCCAACTTGAGATTCTTTAAGGTGATGCAAGTAAACTAGAACTGGGTGCAGGATGGATCTAAAAAATTCAACACATGCACGGACATGATATGTGCAAACAGAAACAAAAAGTTAACTATTGCTTATGGTTCTTAAAATGTTCTTGACTGCATGCAACAGCAAAACATTGACTGTGACTATAAGCCACTGCAACGTACTTTAAAAGGTCGTTGCATAACACTCCATTAAAAATGCAAAATATACCTTTGATTTTGGAAACTATAGTCTGAAGGTTCAGCATAAGCCCAGAAAGCAGAGAAATATAGCTGATACACTTGGCAGATCAGACATTAAATAGAAGAAGGTGGACTTCTGCTGAAAGACTTAGAGGTTTATTTGGTTTATTCTGCAAATGCACAGGTCTACAAGTAAGCCAAACATGCCTAGGAAGTGTACCAAGAAAGACAAAGAAATGCAGTTATTGAAAAAAAAAGCTGCCATGAATGGTTGGTTGTACCACATTTCTGCATTATTTGAGGAAATTTGGTTTTATTATCTCTAAAGAGACATGCTTTCATGTATTCAAAGCCTACTGATTAAATCAGATAAAATTTTTATTCCTAGTCAAATAAAATAATTTATGCAAGGTACAGATACAGAAAATGCATTTAGATGTAGCCCAAAATAAGGAAAGAATAAAACTCTTCGTATATACTGATAGAAAAGTCAAAACAGATCAAGCAACATATAATTACACATTTAAAATCTGTATACATTTTCACAACTAAAATGCAAGAGAAGAAATTCTTACATGTTCCAGTTTCTTTTTTTTTTTTACAAGAAACATCTTTATTAAATAATCATATGTGACATAGACAATCTTACATTTATATAAATGAAAATAAATCATAGCTGCTCATTCTCAGTTGCAAACATACCTTACAAACCGTGCTAACACAACTGTAGCTGCAAACATTATATATCTGTTTCAATATATCCATTGTCAGTCAACCATTAGGTAGCTCTTTTAGATCCTGCCTTCTTTTAAACATCGCTCCTTCTCTGCATGTACTGGTCCCACATTTCCCATTTTTTCCTGTGTAATTTTCTCCTATCATTTTCTAAAGATCCCAGTTCCAGTTGTTTTATCTCTGTTACTATCTTTGTTACTCTAGTAAAGTTCATTTAGACTTTGATTTCCATTTTCTAGTTATTGCTTTTTTAGCAGCCAACATAATTAGACTCAGCAAGGTCTTACTATGTCTAGGCAATTCCAACTCTGTATCAAATCATTTCCCTAGTCACTCCAATTTGCTCACCCATCATCTCTGACAGAGCACTCTGCAGGGAATCTTTATAGTCAGCCAGCTCATTACACTCCCAGAAAATATGCTCCCAGTTACCTCTTTCTTCCCCATCACATCTCCAAAATTTGCTGTCTACCTGAGGAAAGATTATTTGGAGCCTGCTTGGGGTACAACAATATCTATGTAAACACTTCCAGGCAAAGATCCTAAATCTTCCAGATTTTGTTGCATATTTGGGAGGCAAACATATATCCCACCATTGTTTCTTTGTGAATTGCTTATTCAGTCTTTCTTCCCAATTTTTCCTAACCTCCTCTGATTGATTCTTATAGCTATTATGCAATATTTTATATGATCTACTAATTATTTCTTTTTCAATGGCAGTTTATGTTCTAGATTCTACTAAGAACTCTACCAGTGCTGGTCTTTTGTTTAGGACCCCCTATTTCTTTCTCTTTGTCTATACTCAGATATCAATCCTTGATATGGAAGGCAATCTTTAACCTGTAGTCCAAATAAGTTATTGGCATCTTCCCATTCTATTACATTTCCCTGTCTAGTTATTTGCTCCCAATACCTTGGTTCCTTTGCCAGTTTTCTCCAAAATACTCCTGCCCCCTCTTGCCTGTTATCTGTATCCCTAATTGCAGTCACCCCTATTGGCAGAATCTGCTTTCTCCATTCCCGTATTGACTTATTTCTTAGAATACCTTCTGCGACTTTATGAATATAATATTCTGTATGATTATTGTTGTTCTCCTTAAAGGTTTGCATCCAAAATCCTAGTCTTTCCCTGTTTCTTCATCATCATCATCATCATCAGCCCCCCTTTTCCCATTTTTCTACATGGGGTCGGGGTATCGTGTTAACTGTCACCAACTATTCCGATTCAGTGCCACACTCCTGCCTTCTTCAACACTCATGCTTGACTGTCACAGATCTTCTTTCACACAGTCCATCCACCTTTTTGCTGGACATCCTCGTTTCCTCTTACCTTCTTCCTGTCTGTCCCAAATCTTCCTCACCATATTCTTTTCTGCTTTTCTACATGTGTCCAAACCACCGTAATCTGTTCTCTTTGATCTTTTCTGCAATTGGATCTACTTTGGCTTCTGCTCTTATGTCCTCATTTCTTAGTCTGTCCACAGAGTGCATCCTGTCACCTTTCTTAGGCACTTCATTTCCATCATCTCTAGCTTCTTCAACTGTTCTACCTTTACTGCCCAGGTTTCTGTACCATACAGTAGTACTGGTCATACCACTGTCTTGTACACCTTATTATTCAGCTTCTTTGGCATTCTTCTGTCATAGACTACACCTAATACACTATGCCAGTTGGCTGCAGCCTATCTGATTCTAACTTTGACCTCTTCATTCAGACTACCCTTCTCCTCAACTACTCCTCCCAGATACCTGAAGCTGTTTACCTGTTCCACTAATATCCCTTCTGTCTCTATTCTCAGCTTCCAATTTTCCCAATTTGCTGCCATTACCACCGTCTTATCTGTGCTAAGTTTCATCCCATGTGTCATATGCTTTCTCCATGTCTAGGAATGCCCAGTTGAACTCTCTCCTCATCTCTAGCTTCTTCTAAAGTATCTGTCTCAATGCAAACATCGTGTCAGTTGTGCTGCAGCCTGATCTGAATCCAAACTGCTCATCTCCCATCTTACATTCTACTACTCTGCTTATCTGTTTATCAATCACCTTCTCCAGAACTTTCATGCTCTCCCTTTCTCCCTGTTAATCCCATTTTTTCATCATCTCTTTCAATTTTGAGTTATAGTTTTCTGCTTGTACTACATATAGGAGCCTCCTTAACTGTGTTGCTATAAAACACCCCTTCAAGTTGGGTAATCCCAATCCTCCCTGTTCTATTGGAAGAATAAGCTTATCCCACTTGACTCTTGCCTTCTTCCCCTCCCAATAAAATCCATCAGCTCTTTATTAATTATGATCCACAACTTCTCCTCTGGTTGATAAAAATATACCTGACCTGTATATAAGACTAAATGGACTAAAAACATTTTAACTGGTTGTATCTTACTATCAATATCCATATAACAGAGCTTCCATTTTCTCAGTTTTTGTATTATTTTTGTTTGGTCTCTTCCAACATATCCTTAGACGCTACATCAGTATAATTTTTAATCCATACTCCTAAATACTTAATTTTATCATGTCCCCATAAGTATGGATATTGCTGAACCAATTCCTATGTAGGTACATAATTTACTGCTATTGCCTTAGTTTTGACTTAATTAATTTTTTATCCTGTAAAGGTTTGAAAGTGTCTCAGTATGTTCCACAGCACTGTAATGTCCCTTTCTGGTTTTGTCAGGTATAAAATAATGTCATCTGCAAATAGAGCCAGCTTCTCTTGACTGCCATTTCAATTATAACCTTGAATTTCTGAGTCCCTTATTTTCTTTGCCAGTGGTTCTAAATATAATGCAATCAAGAAAGGGGAGACATGACACCCCTGCCTAGTTCCTCTGCTCAAGCAGAAATTTATTTATTTATTTAACATTTGTTAACTGGGATGGTCCAACTGGGCATAGCCCTTTTTCAGTGGGAGCCTGGGGAGAAAATCTCCACATAACAACAGTAAGAATAAAATGTGATACAGTACATGGCAGATATTTACAAGGAATTTGACAATATCAGCAGTAATAGTAAAATTATAACTATGAGTAAAAAAAGTAAGGAGACAGATAAAGATAACAGAGAAACAAAAGGAAGGTTGTAGGAAGAAAGCAGAGATAGAGTAGGGGAGAGGTTCAAGTTGGATGATTACAGAAACAAGACCAGATACTATTTGGATGTAGTTTTAGTGTTTTCTTAAATCTGTGAACATTGGAGATATTTCTCAGGGGCAATGGACGTTTGTTCCATTGGAAAGCAAGAGAAGAGCTGAAGAGATACTGTCCAATTGATTTTTTAGATTTGCAGATTTGTAGTAGGTGTTGATCACAGATTCTGAGAGATCGTGGGGGGTATAAAGGGAAATAAGTGCAGAGATACTAGGGCAAGTGGAGGGTTTATTCAGTAGAGAATGAATAATTCGAAGTTGAGAAAATAAGAGTTTATTAGGAAACTCTAGCCAGTTAAGTGTCCTCAGAGCCAGGCAATGATGAGATTTAAAAGACAGGTTAGCAGTGAATCTGGCTACCTTGTTATAGGTAGATTCTAATTTGGAAAGAAAAAAGACTTGATTAGTTTGATTTGTGAGCCATAAAAGAGATTAGGAAGGAGGTAGGCATGGGCGAGTGAGAGTCTAGCATCAAGTGAGGAACCTTTTATTTCTATACAATAAACCAAGCTTTTGGTGGGTTTTCTTAATACCGTGATGTACATGTAGATCAAATTTGAGCTGATCATCTATCATCACACCAAGAAGCTTAGTATGGGTTTCAGGGGTAATGAAAGTATTATTTAGTGAGCAGATTGTAAATGATGATTTCAGGTGGTAGAGGGATTTGGGGAGGAAGAGGAGGAGTTTTGTCTTTTCAGGGTTAAGAATGAGTTGGTTGTTAGATAGCCAGGATTCAGTAAGGTTGAAGAATTTTTGTGTAATAGTTAGCAGGTATGTAGGGTTATCAGCAAAAGTGATGATAGTGGAGTCATCAGCATACTGAATGATGGAGGACTGGGGACAAGATTGGTATAGTTGGTTAATAAAGATGCTAAAAAGGAAGGGTACCTAGAATTGAGCCTTGAGGGACACCCATATTAATAGGAAGAAAGGGAGAGAAAGTAGAGAGCCATTGACAGATTGAATCCTGTCTGTAAGGTAGCTGTTGAACCAACTGATAGCAGAAGAGGATAAGTTGAGTAGGGCTAACTTGGAGAGGGGGATGGAGTGGGAGACAGTGCTGAAGGCTTTAGAAAGGTCTAAGAAGAGGCAGGACACAAGTTTATTATCTGTGGCAAGACAGAGTTGATAAAAGAGATGAGAGCAGTAGTTGTACTGTGGTAATGGCGAAAACTATGCTGGGTAGGGGCAGTCAGATTTTCATGAATAAGATAAGTTAAGATTTGTTTGTGAACACAATGTTTAAGAATTTTGGAAAGAGGAGAGAGAATTGCTAGAGGCCAATAATTAGAGAGTTTAATAGAATCCCCTCCCTTGTGGATGGGTATTATGTGGGGACAGCTGAATCTCTAATGGAGTGATTAATAAGGATGGAGACAGGATATGCTATTGAATTAGCTGCAATTTTAAGGAAGTGAGGTAGCAGTGTATCAACAGAAGGTGAACATGGTTTTAATTTAAGAAGAAGATTTTTAATATAGTTAATAGGAATTGTTTTAATGAGAAGGTGGGATTGTGTGGTTGAGAGGTGGTAGGAGGTAAAAGATTAGGTGGGTTGGAAGTCTGCATGAGTTTACTGATGGTATCAATGAAGTATGAGTTAAAGAGAGATGCAGTTTCAAGTGGTGTGTTATTAGGACATGGGTTGGGAGTTGAAGGATTGCCAGGATGGAAAATATGGTTAATAGTGTTCCAGAACATTTTAGGGTTTCTAGGTGAAGAAGTTTGGTGAGTGAGAGAAAAGTTCTTCTTATCAATAATAATGTGCTTTTTAGTCAGATTCCAAAGTTCCCTATATGTTTGGAAGTCAGTGGGAGATTTTGTTTTGGTCCAGAGTTTCCATGCATTGTCTCTTTTGTGCATAAGAGACAGTTTAAAGTTAGACAGCCAAGGAGAACATTGAGATTTGACTCTGACAGATCTGGGAGAGGCAAGACAGTCAAGAGAATTAAGGCAGTTAGAGTTAAATTGAAATACAGCTTCATCCAAAGGTAGGAAAGAGAGAAAGGACCAATCAGTAGTTTGAAAAGAGTTGTTAACAGTCTGAGGGTCAAAATAGCTAGCTTATGACATTCTTTGCATTTATGATGTCGGGACTGATGGGAGGAAAAGCTTTGGATACATATTGGACTATGATCACTTAAGGAGTCTGGGATGAATTTTGGGTAGCGATAGAGGTGAGGATTAGACACTAGAATCCAATCAATTGTGGAGCTAGTATTAGTAGGCTTATGATGAAAAGCTGGAGTAGAGATAAGTTGAGTGTAACCATATAGGTTTATACTAGAAGTAGGAGAGTTAGAGCAGATGGTAAACCAATTAATATTGACATCACCAAGTATAATGGTCTCATTTGGTATATTATCAGACATCCAATGAAGAATCTGATCTAATAAGGGAATGTTATTTTCAGGGGGAATATAGATGTTGACTCTTGTTAAAGTTTTGTGTTTAAGTTTGTAATCAGTAATGATGAGTTCAGCTGGGTGAAAAGAGGGAGGAGGTATGGAAGGGGGGGTTAGGGTCAGGAAATCAGAGTATACAATGGCAACACCTCCACCTTTTTTATATGTTCTGACGTAGTGTATAATGTTGTAACCAGAAGGAAGAAATTCATTGTCATTGTTATATGGTTTTAGCCATGTTTCAGACAGAGTAACAATGTTTGGAGAATACTCATCTTTCCAAGAGTAAAAGTCAGATGTCTTATTGAGGATATTGTGAATATTAATGGAGTAAAGGGTTAGAACTTTGGAGTAAGGGTTATGTGCATGTAAGGTAGTTTGATATTCAGAGGAAATAGTAGATGGCTTATAATTGGGACCAGAGGTAGGATGAATGTCCCCTGAGAGTAGTAGAGAGTTGAGAGGGTAGAAAAAATGTGCAATAAAGGGAGAGAAACAGAGGGTTTATTGCTTGATTCTGTCAGGTGAGGAGCTCATGAGAGGAAATTTGATTTTAGGGAGAGTAAATTTAGTACAAGAAAGAGAGAGAGAGAGAGGAAGCTATGGGAGAGGAGTAATGGGTAAATGAAAATGTAGTGTAGTGAGAAGAAGTAGGAAAACAAGGTTTCAGATATAGCTGATTGTGATAAGAGGTGAGGGTGGAAAGGTGTATAAGAATAAAGGGTATAAGGAGAGGGAGAAGAGGAGAGAAGAAGGGAGAGAAAAACACAGTGTAATGAAAGGGAAGGGTAAATCAAGAGAGGGTATTGAATGTGTGGAGGGGGTAGGATTGTATAATAGATAAGAATATAGAGAGGAGGAAAGCAGAGGGTGGAGAAAGGAGTAATATGAGAAGCTATAGATGGGGCTTAGGAAGTAGTGAAAGGGCTAGATAGGGTAATGTGCAAAGGAAGTGAGGGGGAGGATGGAGGAGTCAGGAAGGTCAGCTATAAAGGAAATTGATTAGGGGTGGCTGGGAATGGGGGTAAGGAGAGTGGAACAGAGTGGGTAGAACTGAGAAGAAAAGACACAAAGCTGCAGAAACAATCAGCAAAGTGGAAAAATGCCACCAACAATAACCTACTCTTGGACTGCAGATAAAATCAAAGAGCAAAGACGAGAGAAGCAGGTGCTCACTGTTTCCACAGAAAAAGCTCAGATATGAAGACCAAATATTTTACATGTGGGATGCAAACTAACGTTTAGTCATAACACTAAGCAGAAAGCTAAATGAGTAAATGCAGAACATTGCCTATACATTGGAGAGGGGTAATGTTACGGATTGTGGAGGTAACATCTAAATCCATTGTCATACTTGAGAAAAAACAGTACATTAAATGAATATAACATGCAGAACTGTCAGAAAAAGCATGCTATAAAAGCAGTTTAAAGGGAAAGGGTTATACCACTAGATATTTAAGCAGGGGGGAGGGAATGCTACAGATAGCGTCTTCGCAAGTCTGCACATCTCACAAAATAAAATACAGCAAATATGTCAAATAACAATAAATTAGATTAAAACAAACTCCCAAAGGAGAGCATACATTGATTTAAAGGGACTCCTTAGATGAGTATGCAACTTATGGAGAAGTGGTACAGAAGGCAGTACTGTTTAGAAAACTGTTGTCAGCCGGGATCCAGATAAGAGCTATGCATAAAATGGTAGCATTAGAGTAAGCAACTATACAACCAAATGATCCAGTAAGTCAAAATTATCAGAGAGGACCCCACCCACTTTAATTTTCACCTATTATCCCTCATATATTCTTCTAATCAACCTTATGATTTTTTTTCAGGGAATGCAAATGCTTCCATTGCTTTGCTTATAAAGTCCCAGCTCACTCTGTGAAATGGTTTCTCTGCATCAAGAACTACCAACAACAGTGGTATTTTCTTACATTCTACTTCCCTCTGGATCATCACTGTTATGTTAATGCTGAAAAATGTTTGTCTCCCCTCCACAAAACCACAATGATCCATATATATGGATTTTGGCATCACTTTTGTCATTCTTGTTGCCATTATAGACATAAACCCATTATAATCATGACTTAGTATTGAAATGGGCATGTATGAAGCTGTATGAAGCTGGATCTGATGGATCCTTACCATCTTTAGGTTACTACCACTTTCTTCTAGGATGTTGGTACTTCTCCTCCACTTACAAATACTGCTAAACAAAACCCTCCAGATCTTTATCAGTTTTTCCATCCTAGCTTCCAAACTTCCACAGGAATGCTATCTATTCATGGGGACTTTCCTGTAGATTGGTTATACATCACCATTTTTGTCTAATCTCCTACTATCCTTACTGTTAGCAACTGAGACTCCTCTACCTCTAGCCTGGGTGTATTTAATTTTTCAATAAACATTTCCATTTGTACCTTTTCTTAATTTCCATATTTCTCAGCTTTATACAGACCTTCATAGAACTTTTGAAGTATTTCCAATACTTCAACAGGATCCCTTGTTATCTTCCTTGTTATAGGCTCCCTAAGGTTGGTGACAGCACTTTCTATATTCTGTTGCATGAGTCATTGAGCTAAAGTTTTTTTTGTGTTTTAGGGTTATTATCAAAAAACAGTTGCTTAACAGCAGTCTTTTTAAACTCATGTATATTATTGAGGTAATTCCTTATTTTCTGTTTAGCATTCTGCAGTTGCTCCTCTTCTTGTTCTGTGAGATTTCCCTTATTTTGCAGTAGTTTAACACTTGTCAGTCCCTCTAAGTAATTCTTGTTATTTCTTAACAATATCTCCTTTTCTTTTACTTCCACCCTATTTTTAAATTCCACTTTAATTTTATCCCACTTCCTAGCTATATTTTCAGAAGAAATTTCTATCTTCTCTAATACCTCCTGAATAATTTCCACTGCCCATTCCTTAAATTCATCTCTTTTCAACAGATAGGTGGGAAAGTACCAGTGTCTCATTTTTATTTCATTACCCTGTGTTTTTATTTTAGTTATTATTGGTACATGATCTGACATAGTTATTGGGTGCATATCAAGACCTTCAATTAAATGCACATGTTCCTGTGAAAAGTATAATCTGATATCATCAGTTTTTAATTTCTCCTCACATATGGGTTTGGATCCAAACTAAGCTAGTGGCAACCAAAAAAGATCTTGGACAACCCCCCTTAACCACAGTGCACCTTTCTCTCTTATCCCATATCTCGTTTGCCGCTTCGTGAGGACATGGTCTACCATTTTGCTCTTGGGCATTCAGGTGATATTTCAAATTCAAAATGTATCTACCCTTTTTTTTAGGTAACTCTTTCTTTCTTGAATAGTGAGTTTAGTCACTTTCCTCCCTGTCTTTCTTTCTAATCATCCTTGCCTCAGTAACTGTGTTTTTTAGGTTTCTTTACCTCCCTTTCCCTCCAATTTACCCTTAGTGGTATCTTGGCTACTATTGTTAGTAGCTTTCCTTCTCCCTGAGGTCTTTCTTAAAAAAAAAAAGTTCTTGGTCTATGTGTGTGTGTGTGTGTGTGTGTGTGTGTGTGTGTGTGTGTGTGTGTGTGTGTGTGTGTGTGTATACACATTTATGTGTTCTCAGCCTGCTCCTTTTTTTTTGCCATGACTGAAAAGCAGGATAAGCCCGTGGGCTTCAAAAAATGTACGGGCTTATCCTGTGTGGGCACAAGATGTCGTACAGTGACTCACACACTCTGTGTGTTTACTGCCTGGACCTCCACCACCTGCAGGAAGCCTGTGCTATTTGTCATTCCTTTAAGCAGCATGCCCTGGTTAAAAGGAAGAATAAACTAATTCTAAGAGGCTTATTATCATCATCCTTTAGTGAGG
This sequence comes from Protopterus annectens, assembly GCF_019279795.1. NCBI lineage: Eukaryota > Metazoa > Chordata > Ceratodontiformes > Protopteridae > Protopterus > Protopterus annectens. Next base: position 434,030,358 of record NC_056734.1, on the reverse strand, counting down.
CCATTTCTGATAGTGCCCCAAAATTTCTGGTTAAATCTTGGTCGGCTCTTTTGAGCCCTGATTCTTCTACCTCCAAATGTTCCAATAGAGGGAAGAAGAGGCTATCCTCAGCTCCATCAGTCCCCTTGGAGCCAAGATCTAAGTCTTTCAAGCCCTCAGACTCCTTGATTCAATCGGGGCCTTCAGCACCAAGTACTTCCTCTTCAGATCCATCTCTTTTGGCTCCAAGCCTCTCTGATCCTGATTGATCAGAGCTGTTGTGGCTGGATCCAATCTCTAGTCCCTTTATATCTATCAACTCTCTGCCAAGGACACAGTACTCACCTTCTGTAGACCCTGTGCCTCTGAAGTACTATCTCCATTTTTATCAGACCAAGGTCTCCTTCGGTATCTTCTTCTCATTTTAGCAGAAACCTTATTGAAGAGGGTGTGGAATGGATGGTCCAGAAAATTTTGTGGGTGTAGGGCATTACTAAGGCTCCCTCGGATTTGACCCAAATAGAAAAAACATCCATTCATGTTATGGTTCCTCCTCCGATTTCAGGACAAGTTTTGTGGTTCTCAGACCCGATATGCCTGGCGACTTCTGGTTTGGACCCAAAGATCTCCCTTTTCTCAGATCAAACTTTTGCTGACAGCTCTTTGGCCTTCTTGGAACTGGAGAGCTCTCAGAGCCATAGTGAGCCTGGTGGACTCCAGGTGTGGTTGACTTCCAGACCTACTGCCTCTGCACCTCGGGGGATTCCATGCACATGAGCTTGGTGCTGGTTTCAACCCTGGGCGAGCTATCTTCAGAGTTGGAGTGGACTCCTTCTCACAAGCATGGCTTGTCAGAGATGGACTCCTTCTCCACTCAGGAGCAGTCAGCTTTTGGGGCTTTGGAGAGGGCTATAGCTGCCTCTGCAACTAGGAAGTCACCTCCCCTTTGGATCCTTAGCCCCATCTACTCCCCTTGTGCACTTTTTCTGACCTCTTCTGATACCTCCCCAGACTATCCCAGTGAGGAGGTCCCTCAGAAGAGGACCTGCAAGAGGAAACATTTGGACTCCACTGAAGAGTCAGCCACAGAAGACACTGACCATGATGAGGGAGAAGGATCCTCATGGTCACCTCCTGAGGATATTTCCTTTGGGGACATCTTGGAGATCTTGCAACATAGAGGTGGCTGGAAGTCCAGTAATCCTTCACCTGAGGAGTCGGTCTACCTGGCGGCCTTCAGATCCTGACTGTCTCTACCTCCTGGGTCACTCCTCCCACTGATGAGCTCATTGAGTTGATCTCTTGGTGGGTGTGGGAGAGCCCAGATTCCATTGCACCAATTCCCTGGAGAACAAATAAGATTATTACTGCACCAGATGACAAAACTTTTTGGATAAAAGGGGTTGCAGTAGATGCCATGGCAGTGGCAGGAGCTACTAAAAAGGAACTATTGGAAGAAAGTTCCACCATTCATCTTCCAAATAAGGATTCCAGAACAATGGATAGATGTGGGAAGCAAGGTTTTTCTTCAGTGATCTTTGCCTTACGATTGCTGAACTACCTTTTCCTTTTCACCAGATTGCAAAGGGATCTCATAAAGGAGCTTTCAGATACCCTTGAAGTAGCCATAGTTCAGGGAGTCTGAGAGAAGGTTGCTTCCCAGCTGGCAGCCCTACATTCTGTAGCTAACTCTTCCATGGGGCTTATCTCTCATAGAGCCGAAGGAATGAGGAGAGCGAAATGTTCCTGCTATCGATGAGGAGGCATACCAGGATGTGCCATTGTGACTTTGTGGAGCCTTTTAAGTCTTTGTTCATGAACGTTTTGTTTGATGGAACATCCCTTTCAGTCCCAAGGTCAAAGAGATTATTATACAGGTGTGAGAAGGAGGGTAAGACCCTTTCTGCTGTGGGCATACATTTTTCCTCCCCTCAGAGACCTTATCCTAAAGGTCAGTGGGGAGGGGGAAGAATGTGGTTCAAGAACTCTGAAGGGTCTTACCAAGACACACGTGGAGAGAGCTTCTCTATAGGCAGAGGGGGGAGCAATTCTGGAAGATGCTGCCCTCGTGGTAGAGTAGGCCCACAGAACCAAGGGTCCAGAGAACCCTTCTTTGGGAAACCCTTCCAGCGCTCCTGAAAGGAGGCCCGATTGCCCGCCTCTGGAGGCAATTGGGGGTTGACCATCCCTGCACCAGAGAGCTTGGCTAAATGTAACCACCAGTTTATGGGTGCAGAGGATAATATCCAGAGGTTATCTAATCCCCTTTTCTGAAGACCCTCATCCCAAAAGAAAAATCATGGATGCCCCTCCCAATCAAAGGGATCAGCAGTTATTCAAATTTAGAAATGGCTGGACAAAAGAGTCATCCAAGAGGTCCCCCCAGACCAAAGAGGATTCGGAACTTACTCAAGGTTCTTTCTAGTTCCAAAGAAAACACAGCACTGGAGAACAATTCTGGATCTCAGCAGACTAAACACATCGATTCCATGCCACAAGTTCCGAATGGTCATGGTACAGTCCATACTTCCTTTCTTGGAACAAGCTGACTGGATGTTCTCCATAGACCTTCAGGATGCATACTACCACATAAAAATGGACTGGCGATCCAGAATGTACTTACACTTCCTGCTGGGAGACAGTCATTACCAGTTCAGAGCGCTGCCCTTTGGTCTCACTACAGCCCCCAGGGTGTTCACCAAGTGCATGGCAGTGGTAGAGGCTCACTTGAGACAACAAGGATTCAGGGTGTTTCCCTATTTGGATGACTGGCTCATTTCCACCCCAACTAGCCATCTGCTTATCTGGGCAAGAGGCTCTGTTATCCAAATATATACAGAAGTGGGTATAACCATAAATTACGAAAAGTCACACTAGGATCCCACTCGAACACTGGAGTTTATTGGAGAAATTTTGGACACAAATCAGATGATTCCAAGACCTCTGCAATCCAGAGTACTAATAATCAGATGCCAAACACACAAGCTACTCTAGAACAAAAAAGATAACAACTCATCATGTCTTACAGGCTCTAGGCTCGATGGAGACTGCTATAGTCTTAGTCCCACTAGTGATTTCACATGCAAATACTACAATGGCTTCCAGCCTCTTAATGGTCAATTATTCACCAGCTGATACCTAACAGATACTAATTATGTACACCTACAGAGCAGCCCTATCTTGGTGGATTCATTCAGATCAGGTACTGCAGGGCAAACCCTTTGTTCCCCTGCAACCTCAAGCCATAGTGACCATGGACACTTCCCAGGTTGGGGGGGGGGGTAGTATTTTCTGGGGAAGATGGTTCAAGGCACCTGGTCTCCAGACAAGGCCAATTTACACATTAACATCCTGGAGATGAGGGCAGTGCTCCTAGCACTGCAGGGCTTTCAAGCTATTCTTCCTCTGGGAGCAATGGAGATTCAGTCTGACAGCATGTCTGTAGTGTGGTACATGAACAAACAAAGAGGAACCAGATCGTACCCTGTGTGTTGAGAAGTGCTCAGAGTGCGGCAATGGGCAATCTCATCCAACCACTTTCTTGTAGCAATGCACATTCCAAGAAAGACAAACATGATTGTGGACAAGTTGAGCAGATCCATTCTAATGCCTTACGAGTGGTCCCTCAACCAGAAGGTAGCGGAAGAAATTTCTGCAGATTGGGCTGACCCTGCTGTGACCTCTTTGCATCCCCTCTGAACAACAAATGCAGCAACTACTTTGCCCTAATCCCTCTGACTGGTGAGTCCCTGAGGGATGCTGTCACACATGATTGGCCTCCTGGTCTCCTTAATGGGTTTCCACCTACCTCCTTGATTCTCAAATTTCTCTAGAAAGCAAACAGGTTAAAGAGAACAGTAATCCTCATTGCTCCATTTTGGCCTCGACAGATCTGGTTTCCATTCCTTTGGCCTCACTTACGGGAAAGACCTTGGATTCTGGAACCCACTCCAGACCTTCTGTCACACCTGACAAGAATGATTTATACCAATCTGTCCAACCCCAAGCTTTTGGCTTGGTTTCTCCAATTCTATTTATAGCCGGACAACCTATGCTCTCCTCCTCAGTTTGTCATATTTTGATATAATCTCATAAACAATCCACTCAAAAGCTGTTTAGAAGCAAATGGAGGAGGTTTGCAACTTGGAGTCAGCAACATGATGTAGATCCCTTCACAGCTCCAATTCACTCCATTCTAGAATTTGTGGCTTACCAGTTTGACACTGGGGCAGCACCCTCTACTATTAAAGTACAGTTAGCAACTCCCTGTTTTTCACTTTGGGAAAGATAACTTGTCACTGATTTCCAACAAGCTTTGCAAGACTTTGTTGAAAGGGACCTTATTACTAAGGCCCCCCCCCCAACAAAAATCTCTCTCCTCTTTGTTATCTTACCTTGATACTACATTCTTTAGTGCAACCCCCATTTGAACCTGCAGTGACATGTGATATAAAACTTTTGTCCTGGAAGACCATTTTCCTAGTAGCCATTACTTCGGCTAGAAGAATATCAGAAATTCACACCTTATCTTCCCAACCTCTATACCTTATTTTTCATAAGGACAGAGCTTCCTTGCACACCAACCCTTCCTTTTTACCTAAAGTTGTTTCTGAAACTAATATTAATCAAACCATTAACATGCCCATGTTCTTCCCTAACTTCACAAATAAAGGTGAATATGTACTGCATCTGCTGGATGTCTGTAGACAATTCCATTTTTATCTGCACAGGACAAAAGAATTTAGGAAGGTAGATAAATTGTTAATTTTTTTTTCCGGTCCTAGGAAGGGCCTGCCAGTGTCCAAGATTACTCTAGCAAAATGGCTATCTGATTGCATTACCTTCGTCTACACCAAAAAAGGTATAGCCCTCTCTAGACCTGTCTGAGCTCATTCAACCATGGCCCTGGCTACTTCAGCAGTTTTTTCTGGGTAATGCACCCATGGATGAAATTTGTGCAGCTGGCACTTGGGCAAATCACCATACCTTTATTACTCATTACAAGTCAGATTTGGTCTCTAGGGGAAGAGCCTCCTGTGATTTGGTGGTTTTGCAGAATATTATTTCATGAGTCCACTTAGGATTAAGGTAGCTGGGGACTCTGTCCCATATGTGAGGATGAAATAAAAAATTGACAATATCAGATAAAGAAGTTATGTACCACAATGTTTCATCTGTAATGTTGATTTTTCATTTCTCCTCACAACCCGTCCCTCCAAGCCCCCAACCTTTGGTTTCTGGCCGAACGGGAAGCATAATTTATGTCATCCTTTATCTTTATCATACTCCAGAAATGGTTTTCTTACAACCCTCTCATATAAAAATGTCTTTATATATTTCTTCTTCTGGGGATAATCCTAGCAAACATGATCTGTAATGACAGGGAAAGGTGCATTGTGGGTAAGGGGAGGTGCCCAAGAGCTTTTTGGTTGCCACGAGCTTAGTAATGGCTGAATCAGATCCAGTGGTTCAGATCCGAACCCATATGTGAGAAGAAATTAAAAACTGACAATACAGATGGAACGTTATGGTAGGTACGTAGTTTCTTTTTCTGTTTAGCCCAGCACAGCTTTTGCATTTTGGAGAATAATATGTAAATTCATTCCGAACTCCTAGTACTGAATTTACATCTTCCATGCCAAATGTTTTCATATATTTCTTTAACAATCTACCCTCCTTATTATATCTTCCCTTCTGGGCCCCCCAGACACATCTTCCATGCTGCAAATAAAATTCCAGTCCCCACCTATAAGCAATATTTCTTCCTGAAAGCTGATTATTTCTCCGAGAATTGTCCTAAGCTCCATTATAGTAGTTTTCGGTGGAATATAAATACATGCCAGTGCAATCCTACTCCCTTGCCTGTAACACCTTAATACTATACATCTTCCACTATTATCTTTTATATTTTTTCTATTACTATTGGAGCTCTGTTGTTCCAGTTTCTTGTGGAATATAGTAGAGACTGATATTTCATTTCAGTGTCATTTTCTGCTGCTGTTGGTTATTACCTTAAATACCTTGGGGTTCTACGGTTGAAAGCAACACCTACTACTTCTATTATTAGTGTTCTCAAATCTATCTTCTAAAGTAAAAGTATCTTATAAAATATTAACTTTATTGGCTCAATATAATATGACATTTTAGTAGTGTTTTTCTCTTTTCTTTCCTTTCAGAACCTGTGGTCACTACATCTAACCCTGATATTGCAGGAGCTCTCCCATAAGGGCCAACTCCCAAATGTTTTCACTAAGAATTTTGTCTTTGTACGATGTAAGCAAATTTAACTTGAAGAACCTTGCTGTGTAATAACTTCAACAACTGAAATATCTATATGTTCTGGAAACTGGCTTTAACATCCCCCCCTCCAAAAGAGTAGTTCTTGTACTCTAAGGCCCACTATTGCCTTAATATTTCCCAGCAACTACCATATTTCCCCTTACAACAAACCAATTCCAGAATTAATTTCCGCAGAGTTTCTTATTACTTTCCTGAAATTAAACAATTATAAACAAATATGTATAGCTCTTCTTTACCTCCCTCCTGGTGACAATACAGCTATCCTGGAAGATATCCTGCACTGGATAGCCATAACAGTTCCACAAGAAAAAAATACTACTAGGTGATGTGAATGTCAGTGGTTTGGACATAAACTCTAACTCCCCTACTTCTAATATGAGCTTATTTGGTTTCACACAACTAATCAATAGCCCCACACATTATTGCAAGATATCAAATTCCGTACCAGACTGGATCTTAGTTTTAGACTCTAGCAAATACACTACCTCTGGTACAATGTCTGACTTCTCAGTGATCATCTCCCAATCTATACAACCAGCTGTCTCACACATCCACTTAAACAGCATGTTTATAAAACAACATGCATCCTTTCCAAGCTTAACCCAGAAATGCTCCTTACTGCCCTATCATCTATTAACTAGAACTTCCTAAAAATCCTCCCCTTAGATGATGCTGTAAATGAATTCAATGCAACTTTCCTGAATATCCTGAATAGCCTTGCACCTCCTAGAAAGAAGAGAGTAAAAATAAATAATGCAATCTGGCTATCCAAAAAGAGTAGAATGCTAATGCAAGAACACAATTGTACTAAAAAGAAACTAATGAAGACAAAAATATACTGTAACAACTTTCATAATAATAATAAACACAATACTAAAGAATTGTGAACAGCCATTAAAGAAATTTTGCATCCCGGCCATAAATTAATTCCTAACCGCTCTCCCAATAAATCATCACTCAAAACCACAAGACAATAGTACTGCATCTCTAACCAAGGATTCCCCAACATCTAATCCTAACCCTGCCCAGCAGCTATATATCACAACATCCACCTTCACCTTCAAACCTGTGCCCATGTCCTATATAAAACTACTCTTAAGCAAACTCAAACAAAGCTCTACTCCACTCCAGCTGATGACCTTCCAAGTGAGTATCTTAAAATAGTAGCCTATAGCATTGCCTACCCTGTCTCAGTCCTTATAAATTGTTCAATCCAGGAATCCCACATTCACTCTGTCTGGAAAAAGTCACACATTATCCCTTTGAACAAAGGAGGAAATTCAACAGACATTACTAACTTTAGACCTTTAGCAGTCTTATCTGCCTCTCCAAAATACTTAAAATGTATTAAAAAATAATTGCTAAACTATCTCTTGCGGGAAGAACTCTTGTCCCCCACACAACACAGCTTCTGTCCCTCCCATAGTACTAATACTACACTTCTAACCTTCATAGATACTGTCAATAAAGCTAGAAATAACAACAAACTAGTCTTCTCTAACTTATAGACTTGTCTAAAGCCTTTGATACAGTTTGTCATAGCAAACTTCTACTTCAGATGTCCTCGTTAGGCCACTCTCAGCCCACCCTATTATGGTTCAAAAGCTACCTATCCAATAGGTGTCAGTAAAATAGCACTCCATCCTTTTTCCATACCTACCAGTCACTATTGGTGTACCACAAGGCTCTAGCCTTGGTCCCCTCCTCTTTAACATTCTCACCAACACCCTCCACACATCCACACGACAGAACCCCCCACAATAAGTACTCAAATGACTCCACACTCATTTGCATATCTGACATGACACACCTCCAAAAATTACAAAGGAAGTTTTAACAGCAAATGAAACAAAGATTTGTAATTCACAACTCATGCTCAATCCTACAAAAAAAAAAAAAAAAAAAAAAAAAAAAAATATTGCTTTTTTTCCCAAATCCCTCTCCAATGAAAAAAATAATAAAATGTAAAGTCATCTCTCTTGTCAATGCAACCACTGAAGTCATTTCTCATAGCAGGTTATTAGCGATGGTAGTGGAGGATAAGCTTATATTCAACCTGCATATACAAAATTGCATAAGAAAAGCTAATCAGTTTGCAATGACTACTCCTTTCAGAACCCATCATTGTACAGCATTAAAAAGCTTAGATTGGTTAGGAGTACCCCATCAACTAACATGTATAGAGATTCTTACCACCTATAAAATTATCCAGAATCCATCTTCTTGTCTACCACTAAATAACATACTATACAACTATGTTCCTAGTCTGTCATTACGATCCAGTGACCAAAAACTCCTGTCTGTCCACAAATCTATGAAATCTGCAGGGGTCTATATTATGTTGTCGAACATTTAAACGTTCGAACGTCATATGGTCGACACCATATGCTAGAACATTTAAATGTTCGAACATTTCAACGGAGATCTCCCTACAGTGCGGAAAAGGAAGTTTTCCATTGTCTGCACTGTAGTGCGATCTCAGAGTTGGTATATTTAAAGAGCGGGTGGTGTGGGGGGGTAGGTTTTTTCTGTTGTTTTTTTTATTTGATTTTCAAACTTTTAAGAGTTTGAACATATGGTGTTGACCATATGGTGTTTGAACTTTTAAAAGTTCGTTAATCTGATATAGACCCAATCTGCAGGGCATTGTCTGTACTTGTACCATGTTACTAAGGCCAAGGACTCATTATCTCTGTCCATCATGTCAATACCCCCCCCCCCGTTCCCATCCTTCAGAACCACTCTTAAAGACTTGATAGCTAAAAGCTGTCTGTGTTCTTGCTCAAGACCAGCATAAACTATATCCTTAAATGTGAACAAATACCTATTCAAACTGTGTATCTCCTTACTCTCCTTTCTTCACTCACTTCTTACTTCTATCAATTTCTTTCCTTTGGCTTTCTCTCTAAATAGAACATAAGTCTGCCTTTCTTTCAACTTCGTATTGCAATTTCTATGAGTATTATACTAACTTACCTTTAATTTTCTCTATAAACCTGCTAAAATTTCTCTAACTATTAAATTAAAATAAAATCTAACATATCTGTTCTTAAGCAATGTTTTCATATTATGTCTATTTTGGTATAATTATTAAAACTGAAGTTCATTTGTATTATTTTTAAAGACTGTAAAATTATTGTTCTGAAAATGTTTTGTAATACTTTGGAGCTTTTCTCTTTTCTGGGCCTGCACTGAAAATGGGCTCCTATCCAGTCGGACTTATAATCAAATGTCAATAAATAAATAAAGACATGGTATTCCAGAAGATATTATTTCTCATAATGGATGTTCATCATATTGATCACTGGTGCAGTAGCCTTAGCTATATGAGTTATATCCTGTTAAGTTTGTAACAGCCTGCCTGCTTCCAAAGCTTCATGGAACTTCCCATGTGCCCAAACCATTAGTCAGCTCAAGCTAAGCTGATTGAAAAGACAGGATTGGGTGCCCATCCCTTCAGAGGTTTCCTGCCATTGAAGAGAGTGTTCCTCTGCTTGTTTTTGAGGTTTGATGGTAGGCTTGCGCTGTTTCTTTGCTGAGCAGATAGTTCCTTTTGGGGGAAAATCTTCCACATTAAAAAAAAAATTGTGTTTTACTGTACTTTCCTGTTTTGGAAAATTATGTTTAAGCTAGGAGATTGTGTTTTAATTGTCATGAGATTTAACTGTACTTTTAAAAGGAGTGCACTTTTTTCTGTCAGTTTAAAAGTTGTTTAAAGTAATTGAAAACCATTTTTCTGTGGAGAAATTGTGTTTATTTTACTTTTTGGGGCTAGAAAATTGTTTTAAGCTTTATTTTGTACTTTTTAGTATGTTTTTTTATGAAAAAGTGACTTTTAAAAAACTTTTGATCTTTACTGTCTTTTGCTGCTTGATTTACCTGGGAAAGATGCATCATTTTCAGTTTGACTAAGGAACAAACTATCAGTTCCATGGTCAGTCATTCAGCCAAAAAAAGGAAATAGTAAAATAAACAGCCTTTGCCACCACAGCAAGCTAACAAATTGCCTCAGCTGCAGGTGGGTGACTCTGCTGTGTCCACAACTCTTTTGAGACCAGTCATCTTTTACCCTGGATCTTTCTGGTGCAGCACTTACAGCCACTCTGGACTGGGAGTTAGCCATGTCCTCTGCAGCTGTTGGTTTTCTCTTATTGGGCAAGAAATGCCACTTTTGTTGGTCTTGGGAGAAGGAATAGAGAAGACTTCCCATTCAGTCAGAAAGTTGTGCCAGTGTCTGGGGAAACTGCTATCAATAATACTGTTGGCCCCATTTTCCTGTCAAAAAGAAGCAAAACTAAGCATGTATCTCCTCCTCACATTTCCTTAAACAGGAGTAGTTTACTACGTCTGGCTCAGGGTTTAATTCAGGCTATTGATCCTTCTTATAAGGTGGTTTTGGTAAAGGAAAGAGAGAGACCTCTTCCTGAAGAGATTCAAGATTCTGAATCTGGATAAGAAGATGAAGGGACCGATACTGGGTTTTCTCCTCAGTTTTCTGATTCAGACTCAGGAGAATTCAGTTTTTGATTCTGCCTGCGAGGGTTTCAGTTTCTCTGAGACTATTTCAAGAATGTGTCAGTGTTTTCAATGGGAAAACACTGAGGTTTCTCATCCCTTCAGAAAATATTATGAACTGTTACAGAAGGAATTTCCAGAACTTTCATCCATTCCCACAGTTTTGTCAGATGGTTATGCACTTCTTGCAATTTTCCTGATAGCTTGCTGCCCCTAAAAAGGCAGACAGAATGCAGAAAGTTCCTAAAGTCTTTTAGGTATTTATATACTCTTCACAAATCTGACCCAGCAGCTAGAGCTTTAGTTAATCCTATAGCTGTTAAACATTTGGTTAATTCCAGTCCTACTCTTTCTGATAAGTATGGGGGGAAGTGTATGTTTCAATAACTTAGATTTTCAGACTTTTGAATTGTCAGGCATCTGATGACCCACCACTGGGCCAGTAATCAAGGAGTTTCAAGCCTCACCACTGGCAAGAGTGGAGGACGTACACTGGGAGGATGACAAGTACACACACAGGTTTACTAGCTATGCCACCTTCTGCCCAGTCTATAAGGTAGTTATCACTGCCACCAGAACCCCTTATCAGCTACTTTAAGGCCCTTAACAAAGGGTATCTAATCTTACTGTGTAATATTAATATTAACACAAATGGTACTTCGACCAAGAGCAAGGCTATTAGGAGTAGCCCACACAGAGTCACCAAATATGCAAGTACTCTCAAACCTTAAATATCTCTACAAAGATCAGCCACAATGAAAGGTTTAAATATGTTTTATAATAAATAATAAAAGAACAAGGCTACATGTACACCTGAGGAAGCTCATTTTGTGAAAGCGCTTGTGTTTTTGCACTAGTAAAGGCCTTGTTGGAATTTTGCAGCTGTCAGCGTCTCTTTTTCTGTGGTTTTACATTTATCTTGTGTTTGAGATGTTTGGTGTGGATTCTACTGGCAACACTTTTTTATTAGTACTAAATATATATTTACAGTTACATCAGAGTTCAAAACCACAGGAAATATTTAAAATAACATTGCAGTACAGGCTTACACAGATACAGAAAAACAAAATCTAAACTAAGCTTCCATTTGAGACATATTCACCAATGTCACTAAATATGAATAACAGCAGGTATTGAACCAACAGTACCTAATAATAACAATCACAATAACAACAAACTTTACTATACCCTAGGAACTTACTTATAGAGCAATGCAGATGTGGTGAATGAATCTTCTAGCTGTTGTCAGGTCCAAGACAGAATGCAGAATGCTCTGTTTCACTAAGAGACTTCTCAAATTAATATCTAAAATATTACTGCTGGGATAGCTTGCAGAATGACATCACTTCTTGTCATCTGACTTCTAGTTCCCAGGCCCAAAACAACCATTGATGGCATCTGCTAACATTTAGCATCTACCTATAAAATACATATACAGGGGCTTTTTCTGATTTTTGACAGATGCTGGAAGTCATAAAACAATGTCATTCATTCATGCTTTCAAAACTAGTAATTAGTTCACCTTAAAGACAATACAGAAAGCTCCCTAGTACAGACACTGTGACTCTTGCTGCAATGAAAGGTTTGCTGGACTGAAGTTAACATCCTGTATTCCAGTTTCCACTGTTTGTATACATTTAAACAGTTACAATAGCGCATGTACATTTCTGTTCTCTTCCAGTAGGCCACACTGTGGTTACATTTCAAACAGCCCTTTGGAAGTACCTTTTCAACACACATGTCTGTGCAAGCAGTTTAATATACACATGACATGTAGTTCTAACACATTTGTAACACAAGCATCTTATATAAATCATTTTGCTATTCACCAGTGACATATAATTATTTACAAAATTCCAGCTAGTTGTGCTGGCAGTATCTCCTTTTGTTACGTGGCTCATGTTAAAGTTTATTCTGACTAATTCTGAAAGTATGAGGAATGTTTTGTCTGCAGTTTCTTCTTGTAAGGAAAAATCTGCTTTAAATAATTTAATGTTTTGTTGTCAATCTCACCTTTATTCTCACATATGGGTCGGATCCAATCCATTGGATCCATCTTGGCTTTATGCAGACGCTTGTGGCCTTCAACTAAGCTTTTATGTATTCTACCCTTCCCAAAATGCACTTTCCCATTACCTCAGATCTTGTTTGTCATTTCACTGGAGACATGGTCCTTCACTAGCTTTGGGCTAAGTGAAAGTTTTTTGTCTTTTTCTCTTCATATATCATCTAATTTTTATATTTCCTAAAACTTAAAAATCCTTTTTAGCTTAAATCTTGTACAGTGTTAAAGGTTTATACCCTTCCTACCCTCCTAATGTCCATTTTTATTTACAACATTTTCCCATTCTAATCTTTAGTTATGTAAAAAAAAATTTTGCTAGTTTACCATTTCTTTTGCTTTAGATAGTCCGGTGTTTTTATTAGAACTTCTCTATCCTTCCTTGACTTTCTGTCTTTTATAAATATAACTCTTTTCTTGGTAAAAGTTCATTGTTTTCATTGTTAAAGTTTGTTGTTATTGTGATTGTTATTATTAGGTACTGTTGGTTAATACCTGCTGTTATTCATATTTAGTGACATTGGTGAATATGTCTCAAATGGATAAGGTAGACAAACTGTTAGGGTTTAAGAAATGTGCTCAGTGTGGGAAGAAGATGCCCTTGAGTGACTCTCACACTTTGCATTTATTGTTTAGGGCTGTTACATTTACAGGAGTTCTGCAGTATAGGTTATGCCTTCAACCAAAGAGCTCTCTTAGAAAGGCGAAACAAGCTCATGTTGAAGGGTATGATCCAAGACTCCTTTGCTGAAGCAATTTTGGGCAGCAGGGAGTCCTCCAAATCTAGTTCTTCTTCATTTCCTCCACTCAAAAGTCAGATAGACCAAAGAAAAGATCTCTGGTGCCAACAAAAGCTTTGGAGCCAGCAGAAAAAAATAGCTAAGTTGTCTGCTCCAATGGTGCTTTCAGAGCAGTCAACTCATGGATCCAAGGGAGCTTCGGAGTATTCTAACCTATCAGCTCTGATTCCCTCGGCTGCAATAATTGGAACTATACTGAGCTGTTCGCCATCATTAGAAAGATTATCCTCTCAATTCCCATCTCCAATCTTACAGAGATCACTGACCCTTTCCACTCATTCAACCAGGATTCTTTCTGATGAAGATGTGGATCATGTGGTTAAGAGGCTGTTGAAGACACTAGCTCTAGCAAAGCTATTGCTGGATCAGAACTCAGGAACTTCAGATCCAATGACGTCACTCCCTTCTTTTGCTCCTTCTGTTCCTTCTCTCACTTGTCTCTTGAATTTGGAGCATGGAGATCCAGAAGTCCAGAGTGTGGCCTTGTCGGATCAGAGCCTTACTCTTTCTTCTGCTATGACTTCAGCTCTGAGTTCCTCTGCTGTGTCAGAGCAGGAGGAATTTGGGGGCAGTAGCTCTCTGCCTGGACCTGGGGCAGGGAACCATCTTCTTTTTCTTCGGACCTTGTTTGTTGGAGCTTTGGTGCAGTGGAGCTCAGCTCCTGCCTTGGTCTCGGATCTTCCTTCTTCAGATCGCTGAGGATCCTCAGCTCCAATGGCTTTTTTGTCAGCTCCAGAGGGTTCCTCAGACCAGAGGCAGGGTGCATTTGAGGCTATGAGGAGAGCTTTGACTGCTTCTCAGTCAAGGGTCCAGTCTTCACAGGAACCCTCCCACCAGCCTAGTTCCTAGACTCCTGGAAGAACAGGTGATACAAAATGAGGGCTTCAAGGACTCATTATTTTGAAATGTTTCTTTAAGTACTTGTAATGGTGTTATTTCTGTCTTCTTTTTGAAAACCACTGACTACTTTATTGGGCGAACAAGATGTGATGTCATGGAGAAGTGCATTCTGAAAGGGCAGAATGTTCAAGAACTTAGAGGCCACAAGCTTCTGCATAAGGCTGAGATGGATCCGATGGATCAGATCCAACCCATATGTGAGAATAAAGGCAGAGATGGACAACACACATGAACATTATAGTAAGCACATAACTTCTTTTTTTTTGTTCATTGTACAAGTCACAACTCATTGTTTGCAGTGTGTGTGTATGACTTAGTTGATAATTCTTCCAAGGCTATGGCCAATGGTACTGTTTTGTGGAAGTTGCTTGACTGCATTCTCAGCATCTCCCAGACGATGTGAAAAATGAAATTTTAAATTCTCCTTTGGAGAAAAATTTAGTTTTTGGTCCCTCTGTAGCAGAGGTTTTCAAGTGTGATGAAAAGGGTAAGTTAATACAAAAAAAATTATAATATTTTTCAGCCCTCCTTTTCTAACATTTCTAAGGGATTCTGTAACATCTCACTGATTATGTGAAAAAACAAAGTAAACAGTGTCAACAAAATGTGGATAAACAGATGTTTAAGAAGAAATGGCAAGGGAGCTCCAAAATGAATTTAGGACCCCCCAAAACCAAGGATAGTCCAGTAAGTCTGAATGACTATTAAATGGACGTTATAAGTTTTCCCTTCTAGAATGTCTGAATCGCCACACAGATAGTTTCAGATGAATGGGATTTGACATTCATTCATCAAGGTTACAGCTGGCAGTGGGAAGAAATCCCTCCTTTTCAGGAATTAGCTGAAGTTCATTGGATAGCTACGCTACAAGCTGACAAGATTCCCGGACTTAATTCTAGTGTCCCACTCAAACCTGCCCAAAAGGGGCTTGAATTGCATAGGAGATGATGATTGGTTACTTAAGTTGCATTGATTGGCTCATTGAAGTAAGAGCTCTATATTGCTTTTCTTGAAAAAGGGCATAGTTTCATTTGGAATCCATGATTGGTTGCTGGTCCTTTCAGTTACTGTATGGATCAGTTGTTTGAATAGCCCTGCCCATTACAAGTGTGTACCATTTGAGTGATTACTATTGGCTGGAGGCTATCTTTTAAATTAATGAACTCGTTTTATATTTTATGGATCTGAAAAAGCATTGTATCGCAATGTGAAAATGTTATTACGTTACGTTATTTTTATACAGTTTTTATTAAAGTTTATGATCCTGATGGGTCTATATCAATACATCAAACTGCCGCCTCAACGAAAGCATTTAATCGGAAATGCTGTTCATCAAATTCCCTTCGTGTGTGGGGCTGTGCCCCCACGCCACCACTAATTTTATATATATATATATATATATATATATATATATATATCTATATATATATATCTATATATATATCTATATATATATCTATATATATATATATATATATATATATATCAGCTCTGAGATCGCACTGCACTGAAGAAAGGGCAAACTTCCTGATCCTCACTGTATGCAATCTCATTATGAACATTTTGATGAACGGCATGTTCGATGCCAGTGCACAGAAAATGCCGTTCGCTGAACTGATTTTTAGAATAACTGATAGAGACCCAATCTTGACCATGGTAGTTGATCTTTATTTTGTTCTTTGTATCTGTTGTTGTGCTTTTTCTTTTCATGTTATGTAAATTAATGCAGCAGAAGTGGTACACAGTGGAAAGTACAATCAAAAAAGGAGTGAAAATGATCATAAGTTTTAATTCTTAATATATGAGATTCATAGATATAAAGTAAAATTAGTTTATATTTTTTACTGTAATAACTGTGTTTTTAAAATTAAAAGCACAGTGATTGGTGCTAACATAGGCAAACAAAATTCCCCTAACAAAGTCAGTAGTCCTATTTTTGATTGCCACATTCTCCATTTAATTTACAAATGCTGGTTGGTGTAATTTTGCAGCATCAGGTTATTCCAGAGTACATCTCATGTCAGCTTGCAATGTAACTATCCAATGAACTTCAGCTAATTCCTGAAAAGGGAGGAATTTATTCCCACTGCCAGCTGTAACCTTGATGAATGAACTTCAAATCCCATTCATCTGAAACTATCCGTGTGGCAATTCAGACATTCTGGAAGGGAAAAGGGACTGCCAGAGTGGGAGGGGCTTAAAACATCCATTTAATAGTTGCCCTTGTGGACCATTTTAAGCCAAGCCAGTTTCCCTTTTTGCGCTCAAATTAACCTATCCCATTTGGTTAGAGGTTGGCTTTACCCATCCCATGGTCAATAACAAGATTTTACCATTAATAAGAATAACTGGGATGATGCCATAGATAATTTTCAGTATACCCATGCACGGGACTGAGCACTTAGGAACTACCTCTGTCCATACATCTCAACCTCTTAGATCAAGAAATCTGGGGAAAGCCATAAATAAAAGAGGGACAAAGTTTCAAAAATAGGGACAATTTTTAAATATTGCTCTTACAAACTTAGAAGGTTGCTAGAATAACAGGTTTTGCATTAACATGAATTTTTTTGAAGGGTATGAAGTCTGGAAATCAAATGCCTGTCATTTTCTAACTTCAGTCTTTACTGATTTGTCACTAATTTGGCAGAAAACCACAATTTTATGAAAAATGGACCAAAAATATGAGGCAAAAATCTGGACATTCTGTGAAAATCTGTACAGTTGAGAGGCACACCTCTGTCTATTAGTAGTACTGGGCAGTCCTGCGGTAAAGTTTATGTTTCCTATCCACACATCCAAGTTGTGCTTGAATATTGAGAGAGATGAACATTGTTTTATGTGGATGGGGAGTCTGTTCCAGAGCATTGTTATCTCCTGTGAGATATACTGTTCCCCCTAAACCATTCTGCTGATGCTACAGACCTACTGTTATCTCTGTTTGTACCCTGTGCCCTGTTTGCAAAGTCTAACACTGTGTTACACGCTTGCAGTGGGCCTCTTGCACTGATTGATTTTACTCTGCATATAGAAAATGCTGTTAGCGTGCCCAATCAATTTCCTTTAGTATCCTCATATTTCCAAATTGTTATGCCATCCACTCTTTTGATTAAACTACTGCAGTAAACTTTCTCCTGCGCAAAGGTCCTTGCTCCAGTCTTGTCTTACATAGTAAACTGCAACGGCAGTATTCCACTCTTTGAACCCTAACAGCTAACTGCTGCTCTGTTTAAAACAGACTTAGTTGTAATTAAAAAAACAGAACATGCTCAGTGTAGCTACTTTGCACTGTGCACTTTACCATCCCCATACAATTGTTGATGCTAACAGTGTCTTATAGGTCTCCCATACAGGTTCTACCCCCTGAAATTGCTTATAGTATGATTAGTTGCTATTAATGTGAGCAGTTTATGTCTGCACTTATAGCAAACAAACTTGCATCCTTAGTGTGTCTCCTACCCTTGGAATTGCTAAGAACCCACGTAGTAACGCTAACAGCATCTGTATAATATCCAGGCAATAATTTAGCTAAATTTTGCAATTTGTTTTTGGCCAATGTGCAGTATTTTTGTGAGATGCAAAGTCCGTATACTTCTGAAAATGATTACACTGTGAACTGCTTCAGATAAGCATGATACTTTGTGATTGTGGATTTTACTAGTGCTTGCACATCCATGTGGTACAGTGTATTAACTAATTTTGTACCTCTACTAGCTAGATTATTTGCATTGTAGTAAATGAGTCTGTATTCCATCTTTGCTTTAGTTCTACTACACTGTTTTAACATACATTTTTCTGCACTGTTTTACCTGTAGATATAATTCTAACCTCTCTATTAAGATCCCCTATTGTATTTTCCCTACTTCCCTATCCTGTTTTTTCCTCTCCCCTCTCAGCTGTCCCTTACCCTACAGTGTTTAACTCATTATGTCTCTTCTTTACAGCTTGCTCTTGTTGTAAATTGCAGTTTCTTCCCCCCAAGAAACAATGCAGTGGCCAGACTGGCTCTATATCCTAAAGGACGTGCACCAGCTATCAGCAAACCACCTGTGGCTCAATTTGTCTGCTACAGACCATTTAAGTGTATGTTAAGTAATTACTATCAAGTTTTTACCAAGTATCACTGTTTGCCTAGTTTCCCCACAGCGTGCACACTGGCAGTCTTATGGCAGTCTTTTACCCCTACTCTTCCCCCTTGTAACATCTTTCCCTCCCTGTTTATCTGTGCGTTTCTCACTATACCCTTCACACAGGTACACCATCAGATGGCAGTACACCCCACTCTACTTCCTAGCAACATAGGTCACACATTTTAACCAGCTCCCTGGTGCTCTCTGAGTTTCTTCTTTTAGTTAATGTATTTGTCTAGCTTGTTGTTACCCTGCCTCTTCTAGCCATAATCTCCTATACTCAGAGCCAAACTAATCCCCATTTTAACTCACCTTGAGCTTTCCAACAGCTTACGCTACTTAGTAGTGAGCACTCTTTCTGATAGTTTTTTGCAGGCTTTCTCTTCCTTTTTTCACCCTTTCCTACTTCTTGGTTCTGTCTGCTCCGTTCGCCCTACGGGCTCACTCCGCTCCCCTACCCTGTCCCTGCCCTTTCATTCTTTTCATGCCCCTGACAACTTACCATCCAACTTCTTCAAGTTAGCTGCTGACGGCATAGCTCTCCCTGTCTGTATTCTTATTAATAGCTCCATCCAAGAATCCTACGTACCCCTCCTCTGGAAAAAAGCCTTCATCATTCCCTTGCACAAGGGAGGCAACAACACTGACATCTCCAATCCCCCCATAGCCATACTCTCCCCCATCTCAAAAATCCTTGAAAAATGTATTCACCTACAACTTCTACCCTACCTTCTAGACAATCATCTCCTCTCCCCAACTCAACATGTTTTCTGACCTGGACACAACACCACCACAGCCCTATTATCCTTCCTTGATAACATTAATCATGCTCATCACACAGGCAATATCATATCTAGCCTTTACTTAGACCTATCTAAGGCCTTCGATACCATTTCCCATACCCTACTTTTGTCCAAGCTCTCCCATCTTTATCTTTCCTCCTCATCCATCAATTGGTTTTCCAGTTACCTCCCAAATAGGAAACAAGCCATTAAGTAGAATAACTGTACTCTCTCCTACCTAAACACTACAAGAGGTGTCCTTCAAGGATCTATCCTGGGTTCCTACTATTCAACATATTCATTAACGACTTCCATCAATGTATCCCAAATGCCAAATCTGTTCAATACGCAGATGACTCGACTATCATCTGTTCTGCTGAGTCCTCCCCAAACTCATGCAAGCAACTCAGACAGCCTTTAACAGCACTGAGACATGGATACTAAGCAATCATCTAGCTCTCAATGCAACAAAAACCAAACTCATGATCTTCACCCCATCCGGAAACACTAAAATAGACATAAACTCCTTTTTTATAGTAAGCCAAAACTTGACTCCCATTAAAATTGCCCCCATACTAAGCTTCTTGGTGTCTTTATTGATGAACATCTAAAGTTTGACATTCACCTTCAAACTAACATCAAGAAAACGCACCAGAAACTCGGAATGCTTTATCGCCACAATCGTTATCTCACTTCTTCAACCAAGCTTACCCTCTCCATCACTTACCTACTCCCCTCTCTCATGTATGGAACATCCATCCTTACTAATCTTCAAGCCACCCTCAAAGCTAAACTAGCATCCTGCTACAATAAAATCTTCAAGTTCGCTACCAGCTCCAAATCCTCCTCTCACCACTGTGACTCCTTACACTCCTTGAACTGGCTGGAACTCCCCAACTATCTGTCTTACATTCAACTCTCTACTGCCCATAAGCTAATTTTCAAGCCATACCAATGCCCCTCCCTCTCCTCCACCCTTACTATGCATCTTCCAGAATGACCTCTCAGGTCCAGTAATCAGAACTTCCTAGAATTATATAAACCATCATGTACTCCTGGCCAACTGCTATTGTCATTCTCCCCTGCTCGAAAATAGAACTGTCTTCCTCCTTACATCTGAACCACCCAGAACCTCCCCAATTTTAAATCATTACTCCATTCTTATCTCTCTTCTCCTTGGGAGTGCTCCTGCTCTCACCCCTCCTAACCTCCTCCTTCTCCTCCTCCTAACCTCCTCTCACCCCCGCATCCTTCTACCCCTTCTCTGAATGACTCTACCTAATACTTACCTTCCTGTTTTCCACCCTCATTTCCCTCTCATGTTTCCCACCTCCATTTTTCACTTATATAGCATTGGCATCTGTTTCCCCCACAAAACAGAGTGCTTTATTATCTCATGTGGGTTTTAACATTTTTATTGATGGCACATTTCACTAACACCATCACAACTTCTATCTCTGTATCAATACAACTATATTTTATGTTGCAAATTTTATGTTTGCAAAAATTTCTATTGATACCTCACAGATTTTTGCTGTTGCTAAGTTTATGCTTGAAAAACGTCAATTAATACCATGCAGATTTTTGCTGTTGCAGTATCATGTTTTTATTTTTATTGTTATTATAATTATTATTAATTCTTGCTGATCTTTTTTATGTATGTATGTATTTGGAGCTTTTCTCCCCGGGCCTCCATTGAAAAAGGGCTCTTCTCGGCCCAATGGACTATCCTGGTTAACAAACTGCAAATAAAAATAAATAAAAATAAATACAGAAGAGGTTTAGATCATACCTCTCAACCTCTTAGTGTAAGAAACCTGGACAAAACCTAAAATAATTGGGGGACAAAGGCCCAAAAATATGGACATATTTTAAATACTGCTCTTATTAACTTAGAAAGTTACTAGAATAGCAGGATTTGTGTTAGCATGCATTTTTTTGAAGGATATGAAGTCTGAAACTCAAATGTGTGTCATCATTTAATGACTTTGATTCTCAGTGATTTGCCAGAAAACCACAAAATCTTTGAGGAAAAGTCTAAATATATGAGGCAAAAATCTAGGCTTTCTGTGAAAACATGGACAATTTAGGTAGAGTTTAGATTCCTAGACTGAGTTTTTCTCATGCCATTTGATTTGCTGATGTGCAGTAACTCCATCAATATTGGGTCAGAGGATGCCTTTGTATGCCAGACACAGGTCATCACTTAGCAGTCTGCAGGATACCAAGTGTAGT
Organism: Protopterus annectens; assembly: GCF_019279795.1. Classification (NCBI taxonomy): domain Eukaryota; kingdom Metazoa; phylum Chordata; order Ceratodontiformes; family Protopteridae; genus Protopterus; species Protopterus annectens. Next base: position 434,008,655 of record NC_056734.1, on the reverse strand, counting down.
TGAATACATATTCAATTATATTCTAGGTTGTAGTCCCACAATACTGGCAATCCTAACTTAATTTTTTTGACTTAGTATTGGTTAGAATGTAGAAATGGCATGTTGTTAGAGGTGTAGCTATTGTGGGGAAAAGGAGATAGCCATTCCATTCACATGAAGGTGTTAGAAGGCACCATCAGCAGATGGAGATAATTTAGTATTGCAGTACCAGCACTCAGATACTTAATTTACAGTCAGGGCTGAAGGACTTCAGCACTTGTGTGTGGTATTTGCATTAGCAAGTCTCTTGTTACATTTGCTACTGATTTCAAAGGAGAAAAACAAATCTTTTTTGGTCCTCAAGTACAAAGGGATCTTTTTTGTTTGTTTTTTGTTTTGGTCTTTATGTTAAAGTTCGGAGTGGGGTGCCAGATCAGCAAAAAGCACAAGGTGACAGAATAAACAACCATGGTTCTGCATGTTGCTAACTAAAAAAGTGAAAACAAAAAGTTTATTTTCATGAATGACAAAGATTAAGTCCAAAGCTCCACTGTTTTAAGAAGATGTCTAAAGCTGAGAACCCCAAATAGTCTTTTATGCCCATTTATAATAACTAAGAGGATTTCTTTTCTGCAAGATAGGTCTGAAAAGAAATAATCCTGCCAATTTGTCAGCTAAGAGATAAATGCAGTGGAGAAGTCGTGAAGGATATACAGCAAAATAAATCAAGTCTTGGCATACCTTTTCTTATTAATGTATCTGTACGTGCATTGTTCTGTACATTTATTTGTAATGCATAGAGCATAATGATTATGCTTCCAAATCAAGAAGTAACCTTGGTAAATAATGTTCATAAGTAAGAATCTTGTTATAACAAGCTTGTTATAGCATGGTTGATATGGATGAACCTTTCTGCTATTAGCCACCATTGTACTGTCATACATAACAACAACCTCAAAACTACATTGGAAGCATTATGACATTTTTAAAGTCTGCAACACATTTTTTATTTCTGCACAAACAGTAATTAAAAAAACAGTAGTTGGGCAGAGCAAATTGTTGAACCTGTAGAAGAATAAGGTATGTTACAGCTTTTAAAGAAGTTAGACATACTTACACTTTTTTAGCTGTCAGTAAATTGGCACAGCTAAAACTCCCCATGTGTTACAGGAAATTATGATCAGGTCTCAGACCATAACTTTTTGTTATACGTTCTTAAAATGGATTCTGATAAATTTACCTATTAAGCATTACTCCTGGGGTGAATTTCTTGTAATTCATTTATTGAACACATAAACTGATTTTGATTAGTAACCTCATCATAATGCTCTGTAATACTGCCAGCTGCTTCTTTAGGAGAATTGTTTGATAGCTTGAAGACCAGTTCCACAAAAATTGGCAATCTAAGCTTAAACAAACACAAAAGGAAAATTCTCTTTCACTGGTGACATTGCAACTCAGAATTTATGTAACTAAAGTAGGTATAATAGGCTTCCCCCATTTTGGGTGGGTATGAGGGACTTTGACTCCTATAGTAAACATTGACAGTGTTTTGTTCTAAATCATCAGGTCATTATAATTAGCTTGAAACACTAGAACTGATGTTGTTAATCTTCATTCATTCATGACGGATGGGTCCATCCTCGGAACTGACTTGTCCAATATAGCAAGCTCGCAACAGCCAAAAACTCTCAAGCTTAGGTTACCCAGAGTGTCCCTCTCCTCATCTCCATAGATCCCATTTGCCACATAGAGTTTCAAGATGTGTCAGGCTGGCTCTCGAGCTAAGTGTTTCTTTTTTCTTAAAAATTGACCTTTTGCCTTTATAATCACTTATAACTCCTTTAGTCTTAGTCATTTACACTTTCTAATATTTAACTTCTTGTGTGAGTGAAAATGTCCTACCCTTTTTACCTTTCTGGTATTTCTTATTACCATTGTTGGCACAGCCTCTCCCTTTCCCTTACCCTTTGGTAGTTTATATGCATACCATCTCTGGTATTCCTTTCTCCTTTCTATTACCCACTTGGGTATTTTTCTCCTTTACCATTGTTGATAATTTAAAAAAAAAAAAAACGATCCTTTCTTTCTGCGCGCATGTATGTGTGTGTGTGTGGCCTATCATGACAGTATATCTTTGCTACTGTTGAATTGCTGTTTTTTATTGCTGTTGGTATTGCTGTTTGGACATTAGTATAATGGCAGTCAAAAGAGGCACTACTGGTTTCAAACAGTGTGATAAATGTGACAGGAAGATGCCGAACTCTGATGGCCATCTCTCCTGTGCCTGTTGCCTGGGGATACCACACTTAAAAGTTCAACCACTGTGCGAGCTCTTTAAAGCTTTAGTGCCCATACCTTAGCTGAGTGCAAGAATAAAGTATTTCTGAAGGGACTTTTAAAAACTCCTTTCTTGGAGGTCTTATCTGTGGTGAAGGTCTCAACCCCTCCTAAAAAAAAGTTTAAGAAGAGGAGCCAGTCAATACCATCATCCCCTCATCCTCAGGAATCAAAAACCATTAAGACCCAGGTTCATACGGAACTAAAACCAAAAACTGCTAAACTAACTTCGATGCCTGTGTTGGCACCAGAGTCTAAAACTCTGTCTATGGTGCTGTCCTTGACCATGGAACCTACAATGACTACTTTCCCATGGTACCGACATCCTCCACGGTACCACAGACCCTCTTGGCACCACAGATAGTATCTCCATTAAAACTGGTCACTTCCTCCCCTCATCACAACCTTCCAGTCCTTTGACCATGGTGCTGAAGGTCAAGATACTAGCCAGGACCAGATATTCTCCATCAGATGATCCCTTTGTTGGACATCAGTGAAGTCCTTTCCTTGATCTTCTCGAATCTCCATCGGGGATGTCAACCCACTCCACTAGAAGCCTTTTGGAGCTCAACGTAGTGAGAATTGTGGATCAGATCCTAGTGGCCAGAGGCATCCCAACCCCAACAAAAACTTCCCTCCCACCCGGAGCCGAGGACTTTTCTCCACAGACTCCAACATATATTCCTCCTTCAACCTGTCTGCAGGTTTTGGGGTCCTCGATGCAGATGCCTACCCCAGTATCAGCTTCTTTGGTTCCACTGGTAGAGCTTACCATGGTTCTGGAGCCTACCCTGTGGTCCATGGCTCAATCAGAGCCGACCTACCCTGAAGACCATGACTGGTCTGTCAGCACCATGACCCCAAGTAGGGGACTGATTTTTTTCTCCGGCACCGTCTATGGTTCCGATTGCTCTGATAGCTCCTATTTCTCTCATGGCTCTTTCCCTGGAGGCAGGCTCATCAGAGCGGGGTGTGACCCCAGTTCTGAGGTTGTCCTTCTCAGTTCTGTGCTCCCATCCCTCTTTAGGTGGGCCTGCCTTCCAGGTTATGGAGGGGGCACTCACCTCAGCAGGTTCACAGCTGGCCCCTTTGGCACCAGAATGCCACTTATACATGCCTTCTGGTTTGCAGCTGACACAGTCCACTATGCTGGAACATTGGGCATGGGAGCAGCAAGATACCCTACCACCTCTCTTTGCAGTCCTCTTCAGATGCCCCCCTGAAGAGCCATCCCATAAGAAATTGTAGAAAAGGAAGCACGTTGACTCCCCTGAGGAGTTTCTCACTGATGATACAGATTATGATGAGGGGAAAGGGTCCCCATGGTTACCCCCTGATGATGTCTCCTTTGGAGACATACTGGAGATGCTGAAACAGAGGGGTGACTGGAAGCCCACCACCCCTTCTTCTGAGGAATCTGTATTCTTGCAGGCTTTCTGTGCTCAACTGTTTACTTCTTTGGTGACCCCAGGCTGCAGATGAGTTAGGCGAACTCATCGTACAGCGTACTTGGAAGACTCCTGATACCATTGAGCCAATCCCATGGAGCCTAGACAAAATACTCTCCCCTCCAGAGGATCACCCACATTGGTCCAAAGGCTTGGCAGTAAACGCAATGGTGGTAGCAGCAGCCACAAAGAAAGAACTCACACAGGAGAGGTCTGCTGTCCATCCTCCAGACAGGGAGTCTTGGACGATGGACAGGTTAGGGAAGTGGGTTTATTCCTCATTGAACTTTGCCATTCGGTCATTGAACTAATTCGCACATTTTACCCATCTCCAGAAAGATCTGATCACGGAACTCTCAGGAACTTTGGCAGGAGCTGTGTCTGGTGAGGTATGTGTCAAAGTTACATCACAGCTTGCCACCCTGGGCTCCATAGCTAACTCATCTATGCGGTTGATTTCACATACAACCGAAGGGGCAGCCAGAGCAGCAGGTGCAGACGTTGTCATGAGATGGCATGCCTTCATCTGCTTGTGTGACTTTGCGGACCTTTTCAAGTCTTCTTTCATCAATTCATTGATGCCACCTCTCTTTTCAGTCCAAAGGTTAAAGACACACTAACCAAGTGTGAGAAGGACTGCAAGACCCTATCTGTTGTGGGCATATGTTTTTTCACCCCCCAACGTTCCTACTCTAGGAATCAGAGAAGTGAAAAGATGTGGTTCAGGAAATCCCAAGGGCCTTTCGTGACACATGTGGTGAGTTTCCCCCCCGGGGCAGAGGAGGGAACTCATCAGGGAGATGCAACCCCCCCCCCAAGCAGAGGGGGTCCGTGTAACCAGGGTTCCAGAGATTCTTTTTCTGGCCAGGCCTACCAGTGCTCCTGAAGAGCAGCTTAATTGCTTGCCTCTGGAGGCAGTTGGGGGATGATTTATTTCTGCACCACTTAGCCTGACATTCCATAACAGCAGATTCCTAGGTGCAGACTATAATTACCAGCAGTTATCACATCCCCTTTGATCTTTACCCAAGGTCGCAAAGGCGAATCTCCGACATTCCACCTAGTCAGAGGGATGTAGCAGCACAAGAAATCCAAAAGCTGCTCCAAAAAAGAGTCATCCAGTTTGTCCCACCAGACCAGATAGAATCCGGATTTTACTCAAGGTTCTTTTTAGTGCCAAAAAGACAGGGGACTTGAGGGCAATTTTGGACCTCAGCATCCTAAGCAAGGTTGTCAGACAAACCAAATTCCGGATGGTCATGGTTCAGTTTATCCTCCCATTTCTAGAGAAAGATGACTGGATGTGCTCGATAGAGCTCCAGGATGCGTATTACCATATAAAAATGGACAAACGCTCCAGGAAATATTTCCATTTCTGGCTGGGAGCCAATCACTACCAATTTTGAGCACTGCCCTTTGGTCTCTCCACATCCCTTAGAGTGATCACCAAATGTATGGCAGTGGTAACAGCTCACCTGAGACTGCATTGATTCCTAGTGTTTCCATATCTAGACGATTGGCTTCTTACCACCCCCACCAAGCATCTACTGCTTCACGCCTTGCACTATACTCTACAGCTAGCAAGCTCCTTAGGGATCTCAGTAATCAAAGAGAAGTCAAAACTAATACCTGCTTAAAGCCTAGAATTCATAGGAGCAACATTCGACACAAGGTCTTGCCTGGTCACCCTTCCGCATCACAGGATTCAGAGACTAAGATCTTAGCTCCAAGTTATACCATCTTAGGACAAAGTTCCATCTCATTTAGTTTTTCAATTGCTAGGATCAATGGCAGCAATGATTACTATAGTTCTTCTAGCAAGACTACACATGAGATTGCTAGAGTGGCTCCTAGCATGACAGTCGTCCCTATTGACACAGCCTATGTTTCATCCAATCCTCATAATGAACCACTGGAAGCAGGCTCTCTATTGGTGGATGAAGCCAGAAATGGAGTTATGGAGTCATCCCTTTTCACCCCCTCAACCCAAGGCCATAGTGACCATGGGCACATCCCTAATGGGGTGTGGGAGGCATGTTCAGGGAAAGACAGACCAAGGTGCTTGGTCCCCTGTGGATGCCAATTTGCATATCAATGTCCTAGAACTGAGGGGGTGCTTCTGGCATTGCAAGCATTCTACTCTGCCCTCCCATTGGGGACAGTTGCTATCCAGTCAGACAATATATTGGTTGTCTGGTACATCAACAAACAAGGGGGAACCATATCCTACCCTTTGTGTTGGGAGGCCATGAGAATTTGGCAGTGGACGATAGCCTCCAACCGCTTTCTAGTAGCAATGCACATTCCTGGGAATTCCAATGTGATTGCAGACAAACTGAGCAGATGTGTTCTTCTGCCTCATGAGTGGGCTGTCAATCCAGTGGTAGTGGCGGAGATCTTCCATCGCTGGGGCCCAGCCTTGTTGCAACCTCACCTGGTTCACCGACTATGGATTCTGGATCCAGTTCTAGGACTTCTGTCACACCCACAGGAATTGATCCATCCAAACCTATCGAGCCTCAAGCTGACAGCTGGGTTACTCCACTTCCAGTAATTACCAAGCAAAATAATCTTTCTTCCCCTGTTTGAAAAATCCTTCTGCTTCCCATAAACCATCCACCAGGATGATTTATCATAGTAAATGGAACTGATTTGTGTATTGGTCTCATGAAAAAGGAATAGATCCCTTCTCAGCTCCGATCAGTTTGGTTTTAGAATATTTATCATCTTTACTCCATTCAGAAGCTTCAGCTTCTACAATCCGGATCCAGTTAGCAGCTATCTCAAATTTTCACAATGGTTACCAGGATTCCTCTCTGGTATCTCATCGCCACTGTAAAACCTTCTTGAAAGGGGTTTTACATATAAGACTACCTTTCAAAGAGCCCACTGAACCCTGGAATCTCACACTGGTCCTACAATCTTTGACTCATCATCTTTGAGCCTGCAGCCAATTGTGACATAAAATTATTTTCTTGGAAATCTTTGTTCTTGGTAGCCATTACCTCAGCAAGAAGAATATCAGAATTACAGGCTTTGTGCGTAAAACGCTCTTACATTGTTTTCCACGAAGAGAGAGTATCACTTTGGACCAACCCATCCTTTCTACCCAAGGTTGTTTCAGAGTTGAATATTAACCAATCTATTGACTTGCCAGTTTTCTTCCCTAATTTCTCAAATAAAGGAGAATATTGTTTGCGTTTATTGGATGTGCAGAGGCACTTAAGCTTCTATTTGGATAGGACTAAATCTTTCTGAAAGTCTGACCAATTATTCCTGTCCTTCTCAGGACCCAAGTTGGGAAGATCAGTTTCTAAAGTCATTTTGGCAATGTGCCTGGAGAATGTATCTCCTTTGTCTATCAACAGAACCAAATAAGTTTAACTACAAAAATAAAGGCACATTCAACCAGATCAGTTGCTACTTTAGTAGCATTTTATTCTAGAGCTTTCATGGATGACATTTGTGCAGCAGCCACTTGGGCTTCTCCTCATACCTTTATCACTCACTGCAAATTGGACTTGGTCTCCAGGGGGAGAGCAACCTTTGGTTCAGTGGTGTTCAGGAATATCCTTCCATAGGGCCTCCCAGGACATAAAGTAGTTAGGGACTCTGTCCCATCCGTCGTGAATGAATGAAGATTAACAACATCACATAAAGAAGTTATGTTCTTACCATAACGTTCCATCTGTGTAATTGATCTTCATTCATTCATGACATCCCACCCTCCTACTTCCTCTGAAAGACTACTGGAGGTTCGGATTTGGTCCTGGTTACATGATAGGGCATTTGCTCAGACAAAGCCTCTGCTTTCTTTTCCTTATGAGCAAACTTGATCTGAGGAGATGAGGAGAGGGCACTATGGGTAACCTTAGCTTGAGAGTTTTTGGCTGGTGCAAGCTTGTTATATTGCCAAGTTGGTTCCGAGGACAGAACCGAGACCCATCCATCATGAATGAATGAAGATCAACAACACAGACGGAATGTTATGATAACATAACTTCTTTTTTTTTGCAGGATAAGTCTTTGGATTATTGAGTCATATCTCCTTTGTTATGAATTATTAACTTTTTGTGACATTTTCCATGTCACATCATCTTTCTTGTTTATTCTTGCCTTTATTAGTTTGTTGTGGATAATCAGGCTTTGTCCACGTTCTTTCCACAAATTAAATACTTACACATTTGCTTTTTAACAACATAGAAAGGATAGGGAGGAACAATAGTGAATCTTGCAGCAAACAGTTGCTGCAGACTGCTGAAAAAATAGGGTGTTACTGTGATTTGCATTTGATGCATAAAAATTGTGGTTGCGCTGTACCACATGGCTTCATGAAATTACAGTTCAACCAGTAGTTTGTGAAGCATGTTCCATAGCCTTGCATCTACGTCTATGAGTCTTAACTTTTTTCTCACAAATGAAGTTGTGATAATCATGAAGTATAATTTTATATAATAAACTGTAAAACATAAGCTGCAGTCTTCCTTAGTTACTGTTACTCTGCCTTATTATATTATGAGAATGGAGTTTTACACAGACAGGAACAAGCTTCAAGAATATATGAAAAAGACTGATATTTTAGATTCTAGGAAACTCTGTTTCAGTATGGTTATATGTAAGATAATATTTTTCTATAATGAAATAGAGGTATTATGCATATGGATGGTGAGAAGGGATCTGGTATAAAAAAGCAGTTTTATATGATACAATAATACTCATACGAATGATGTGTAAATTGCTGAAAGGGGAGGAATAAGTTACTTTTCAAAGTACTAAGCTGCTTCTAGTGTTCTAAATTGCTCTACAGAAAAAAAAAATGACCCAGGTTTTGATGGAGAATAAAAGAGGATATCACTAAAATAAGCACATGTAAAGAGACAAATAGCCGAAAAAAAGAAATTGATTGTCTTTGGCATGTTTACAGTGAAAGCTAAGGCTGACAAGCAATATATATATTTAGATATCTATATAATTACAGGTTCAGCATGCCTGACAGTGTAATGCATACGATCTGATACCATCCTACAAGGCTGGGAACACTGCCTGTGGTCTGAGGTACTAAATTAAGAAATAAAGTAAGGAAATACTGTTCTAATGACTGTCACTACTATAGAATGTCATATCAGTGAAGCAGTACACAGAATTTATATTTTGTTACAGACTCTCAAAATAAACCTTAAAACATTTCAGTGTAACAGGAGAAACATTTTAGAAGAGTAAATCTGCAAATCAGCTGGAACAGTATTCTTCATTACCTTGAAGGAGTGTTTTTCAGAGAAGTTAAACTTAGTTGGCACAGAGTGATTGCTTCACGTTTTCAGTGACAAGAGTTCTTTTAAAACATGGGCCAGGCATCAATATAACAGTTTAAATTGGCAAATAATCTACCAATATTAAACAAAGACACCTGAGATGCATGTGACCCAGTTCTAGCAATCATTGCCTTTTGAATACTGCAGTGCTTTTCTAGAAGATGTGGAGGACAGTGAGTTCTTGTTTATCTTTAAAACTCTTCAGCTTTTCCTATGCAGGCTTTTGATGCATGTGCATAATCTGATATTCACACAGATATTGTAGCACCTAGTTTGGTTTGAGCAAAACTGTTAGTGCAGACGTCTGTAAAATAGGACAGATTTCAACAAGGTCATTAGGCCTTTCTGTACCAGACTGTAATTCTTTCTGCTGCTTTAACGCATCTGTGAAATAGCCCTAAATCTGCTTCTGAAAACAGTTTGTGAACAGTAAACAGTATGCTTCATGCAACTACTCTGGAAACTGGCATTTTGGAGACCGAATTACTTAAAAATGTTATCAGACTGCTAATAGATCTCAAGAATATTATATCATTAGGACTCTTAAGATTCATCCTGTCCTTTAGGAGTGTGGCAACAAACCATCTTCAGCTTGCAATTACACACCATAAAAATGCACATTAGTTATCTCTTGACAGCTGCAGTATGAAATACATTGTTTCAAAACCACTTATGAAATTCTGCAAATATGCTGAAGCTGAGGCCTTATGAATCACTGCATAGTGTTAAATCAGGCAGTGATGTAGGAATGTAAAATGTACTACATGACTGTGCAAAAATGAAAAACAAAATTAAAACGAGGCTTTAAAATCTAGAAACATTTTCTGTAAATGTTAAAATAAACACTGAAGATATTTTGGCTTCACTGTCAAATGCCACGTTTGGTCACCAGTCAATAAATGCTAGGATTGATTGCTAGTACAATTAACTGAAGACACCAGTATACTTTTTTTTCTTTTTCTAAGTAATTGTTTTGATTAATTTCTTAAATAAGCCTTAATCCATATTAAAATATTAAAATATCTTAAAAGGAATAATTAATAAATCGTGCAGTTTGCTAAAATGGGCAACAGTAACCAACATTATTGTGCCTATCAGTTTTAAACAAATCGGTCAGTTGCTCGTTCTGTACAAATACTTCCAAGGGATGTGGTATGATGAGATCTAAACTACGAACACTTCTGCAAACCTAACCACACTTTTTATACACATACCACCTTTCTGCTCTTGTTTCTGATTATTTATCAGATTGTCAGTGAAACAAAATGTAACCCAAAGAAAAGAACAAAGAGTTGTACAATCTAACCTACAGGGAGAGTTCCACCTGGCTATAAAGCAGGATCTCTTGGTTGTCCCTAATTTTTAGAAGTTGCCTTTTGCTCATAATTTTGCCCTGTCCCTCCCAAAATTGGACATTTTTTAAGAAGAAGACTAACTTCAGTAAATAATGATAGTCGTTATAATTACAGACATCTTTTACTTCAGAAAAATATGTTAATTCACTTTCTCTGTTTTGGTCTACGTCCTAAGTTAATAGTGCAAATATATAAAAAGTACTCCTAATATGGGGCATTTGGTCCTGATAATTTTTGCTTTTATCTCTGTCTCTGGAGATAGTAGGTTAAGAATTATGCTGCAAAGATCCAATTTTTTCATAGGGAATATGCATAATTTCTGTATTACTTGCAATGAGGAATATTGTAGATGGTTCTCCCTTTCCCATGTACTTTATTAAGGTCAAGCTAAGGTTGATGCTGTTTAAACCAAACACTAAGTAATATAGCCAATATGTCAAGCTGTAAATCATCAAATAAAATAAATACAGAAACATAAACTTTGTCAGCTGATAAGGAAAGATTTACAACCTTGTCTGTTCTGCCTATTGAATAAGGTGCAGTTGCTAGTATGCTCTCCAATTTGCTTGTTAAAGCATTTCGCTATGCAATATTTCATGTGTATGTCATGTGTTTTTGAATCTCAGCAGTTTCTGATTTCACAAGCTCATCTGAAAGCCTTCTATCTTTCAGAAACTCAGTAGTTATTGACACCACCAAAAGGGATTGTGTCTATATATAAGGATGTCATTGTTACCCTTTCATACCTCTCAACTTCTTAGAGCAAGAAATCTGGACAAGGCCTAAAATAATGGAGAGACAAAGACCAAAAAATCAGGACAATTTTTAACTATTGTTTTTCTAAACTTAGAAAGTTGCAAGAATAAGAGGATTTGTGTTAGCATACATTTTCTGAAATACATGAAGTCTGAAACTCAAATGTATGTCATTATTTACTGACTTCAATCCTCATTAATTTGCCAGAAAACCACACATTTTACGAGGAATAGAAGAAAATATGAGGCAAAACTCTGGTCACTCTGCAAAAATCTGGACAATTGAGAGGTATATCCCCTTTAGTTAGCCCTCATTAGGCCAATCACTGAGTGTATAATCTCCCGTTGGCATGTATCTGTTCAGACAAGTGCAACAAATGGAATGCCCACAAAGATATCTAACTAAAAAAATTCAAGAGATAAACAATATGTCCTACACTGACTGACTCAAAGCTCTGTCACTTATACTCTGTATCTTACAGACTGCTAAGAGGGGACCTGTGTCTGACATACAAGGCATCCTCTGACCCAATACTGATAGATCTATTACAAATCAGTAAATCCAATGACATCAGATATACTCAGTCTAGGGAGCTAAATCTTTTCTGCAACATCAACAGAAAAGTTTAGAGGGACAGGTATATCTTGTAGAGGATAACACTGCTCTGGAACAGACTCCCCAGCCAGGGAAGGCATTACAGGAGTGTGTATGCAGCACTCTCCCATATTAGTGAAGACCAGATCCAGTATGGTTGCACCCATGGTTGGTGCACTGACTGGACCAGATAGTCAATACACTAACCAGGGGTGCAACCATACTAGATCTGGTCCTCTCTAATACTGGGGAGTGCTGCACACCCCCTACTGTAATGTCTCTGGTAAAGTCAGACCAGAAAATGGTCTCTTTTGAAGTACAAATAAAATCCATTACCCCTCTCTCTCCCTCAACTTTCCCTCAGGAAATACCATCAGATGTAACTCCCCCTACTATCACTAGGGAAAAGGTCCTTAATGTTCTCTCTAAGACCAAGAACACTGCATCAGTGGGCCCAGACAATATCCCAGGATGCCTACTAAATAGCATGAAACATGACCTATGAGGACCTCTGGAATTACTATTTAACGGTAACCTGCAAACAGGCTTCGTGCCTCATGAATGGAGAACAGCAACAGTCATCCCTGTGCAGAAAGATGAGCTATCTGCAGACACTGGAAACCACAGACCCATAAGTCTCACTAGTCTTATATGCAAAGCCATGGAAAGAATTATCATGGAGATGATCAACAGTGATATAGTAAACCTCCAGACACTGGACCCAACCCAGTTTGGTTTCATCAAGGGAAGATCATGCCTACTCAACTTGGTGGACTTCTTTGAGAAGGTAACCAAAGCAATGGATGAGGGAAAATGGTTCACACTGCCTACCTTGACCTGGCCAAGGCATTTGACATAATACCCCACTCGAGTGTTGTTGACAAACTCAAGAGGTTAGGTACAGACTTGTATGTCACCTGGTGGATAACCAACTGGTTCACAGACAGGACCTAGGAAGTTAGAAATGGGGAGTCCACCTCTAAAAAGAGGCCAGTCACAAGTGGAGTCCTTCAGGGATCAGTCTTTGGATCACTTGTTTTTGGCATTTACTTCATAGAAGTCAAGGCCAATGTTGGTAGTCTCTGGCTGACCAAATTTGCAGATGATTGCAAATTAGCTGTCATTGAAACCCACACTGACACAAATGTTCTCCAGGAGGGGCTGACACAGACAAACAACTGGTGTCAGAGCCATGGACTAAAACTAAATGCCAAGAAATGCATAATAGTATCAATTGGGAAGTCATCCATCCCTGGTAACTATCATATTAACAACACACCCCTTAGACTTGACCCAGTAGTCAGGGACTTAGGGACACACATAGATGGTAATATAGCTTTTGACCATCACATGTCTACAGTTGTGAGGAAATCCTTCTATATTGTGCAACTTATAAACAAAGATATAGCATCTTAAGTCCAAGGAAGTCATTGTTCCACTGTATTCGGCATTCATCAGACCTATCATTGAGTACAGTAGCCCTTTGATATGTACCTAACTAGGCATATCCAACAATTGGAATGTCCACAGAGGTTCCTAACTAAAAGAATACAGGCGGTAAGTAAAATGTCCCATGCAGACTATCTCAAGGCCCTATCCCTGTATTCTGTCTCCTGCAGGCTTTTGAGGGGAGATCTATGCCTGGCATACAGAACATTGTCAGACCCCTCTCTGATAGACTTCCTGCATATCCACAAAAAAACAGCACCAGAATTAACCATTCTAAAGACTTAAACCTTGCCTGTGATATAAATAGGACCTGCTGGAGAGACAGGTATGTATCCCAGAGTCTACCCGATCTATGAAACAGACTCCTCATCTATGTGAAGCAGAGTTCCTCCCTAACCCAATTCAAGCGTAACTTGGACAGCTGGATGGGGAACAGGAAATTCGTCCCTGGTTTGGTACCTATGTCTCTAATGGACACAGGCAACCTTTAAATGGTTCATCTCCCAGGTCCCTGCTTACACTTACAAAGGGTATCAGAACTTGTCAGAGATTTGGGATGCATGGCTAGGCTTAAAAAGGCCCTTGTGGTCATTAGCCTAGTAAACACCTATGAACCTATAAAAGAAAGCCCATCCCTGTCCATATTCAAACGCAACTTGGATCTGTGGACGGGAAACATTAAATTTATCCCAGGACAGCCAGCTGTACTAGACAGTGGCAGCTCCTAAATACTTTATCCTATGCATGGGTCCCCTCAAATTATCTGTAGTATGATCCCAGTTATTATCATTATGTGTAATATATAATTATTGACCATGTGATGGGTAAATCCAATCTTTAAGCCTAAGGTATCAGTTAATTCGAGCATAAAAAGGGAAAACGGTTAGGTTTAAAATGGCCTGCAAGGGCAGCTAACCTAGTACTTAGCTATGAACCACCACCAAAGTTAAACATACAGTGCAGTGAAGTTCATTTGTCTGCATTTAAAGAGACAGCTGTACTACTTCATCTTCCATAGCTCACAATGGATCGTCAATAGGTATATGAAATTATAAAAAAATAAAGTATGCACAGTATATAAGTTAATAAACAAATGTGGAGATACCTCAGCCTTTTAAAAGCAATATAATTTAACTGAATGTACATTAACCATGCCATTAAGTATGTTTACTATGTTATTTGTGCACCAAGCAAACTCAGTAAAAACATCCTGACCTAAATGCACACACAAAATAAAGTATAATCATCCCACCTGCCCTTCTGTTAAAATGTTAGGCTTCAGTTTCATCATCTGTCACCCCAATCTTTTGAAAGTACCGCAGCCACTGACTGCTGCTTAAATAGCTATGAACCTTTCATATATTCCTGAGATCTAAACAAAAGGAAGTGAGTAACTGTAACTTCAAGTACCAATAGTCAGACACTGAGAGCCCAAGGAGCACAGAATATATACCTTTCAGGATTTGGTCATTATAATCCAATATCTGGACTACAGATTTGTGAAACTGCAAACTCTGCAGAATAACATGTGTAGTGCTGCTACTGTGTGTAGACAATGAAACTTCCTTTTAAATTTGCTAAATAATATGTAGAACACAATTCTGATTTAAGGTACCTTTCACAGCTATAATGTCTTCAACAAGAACAGACTGTTTTGGTTGACATGACCGCTTCTCCATTGCTAGAACTGTGTGAATGCAGTGAATAATTATTTTTTACCTTGTCTTGTAACAAGCTGAGTTAATGGATTCAGGAGCAAATACTCCAGCATGGGGGTTGTGCTGTAATGGGCTTTCCCCAGTACTGAAAAAAACATTGTTAAAAATATTTTTGACCACTTCTGTGCCAATGGCTTCAGAAATGTTTGTTTGGAATTTTTGTTTTCCTTCATAAACTGATACATTATCATTTATGGTCTTAAGATGGGGCATTCTCCCAAGTTTAGAAGCCAAATTTGAATGGCTTCCAGTGGTCAAGGCTGATCTGAGTCAGTGACAATAAATTAGTGGTCTGGCACTATAACTGTGTTACTGTAGTCACAGGCACTGAGTAAAGAAGACTTACTTTCTTGGCAGTAGCCTGACTGTTGGCATCTAACCACAATAGTAAACACTTACTAGATAAAGAAATTAAAATATAGACAATCAAGTGAAAGAAAAAGCAAACTTTGTCATATTTTGTGTGACGGACTGTGTTCATGGAATCCTAAGTCCTGCAGTCAGACTATTAATGCATGATTTTGACCATAGGCATAGTTGCCTTGTAAGTTGTAAGCAACCATCCTGTGGTACTTATACTGTATATAAAGAAGTGTGAAAATTCTGTTTTTGTAGGTACGAGATTATGTCAAAATAACAAAAAATGATGGGGGTTATAAAATAAAAGGACAAATTCAAAACAGTACTTATATCATGTCACATATTAGGTGTCAGTTGTCTTGTTTCTTTAAGTTGTTCGGGAAATTAGTTTTATTTAAATGGGAAAATATTTAGGTATAATCAAGGTTTCATAATATAAATGGAGTTATGTAACTGAATCATAAAGCCATTTGGTGAAACAATGCACTGTAAAAATGATACACAATAAAATACCCTTGTTGAGTAACTGCCATTCTGGAGACATCTGTATGACCGTCTGTCACATCAGATAAATACATGGATAACGTAATTTTGTCTGATATAGTTTAACCTTGGGAAACTATAATTAATGAGATCCAACAATAAATGTTAATCACAGCGGACTGCCCTGCATGTCTGCTTCTGAAAGTACTGTGTATTGTAGTAGTTACATTTTTATTTTTAGACAATTAAGATATTCTTTTGTTTCAGTATGTCACATTCGGTACATGATGTATTTCCCATCAATGAATTTAGTATGCCTGCTCCTGGGATTTCAATTTGGAATGAGAGCTAATCAAATCTCCTCTTACTTCTTTTGGGTGAGGATCAAACGTTGTGTAACAGACATTGTGCAGTTACCCAATATTTAAATGATATCACAAATAAGAATTTAAATGCTATAATCTAAACCAATGGAAATTCTTCTGGCAGATATAATCATCAGAGGAAAGTGACCCTTGTCAATGGCTGACAACACTTATTTCCAAGTAAATGTGAAAATAATACTTTATGCAAAACATTACAACTTGTATTTTGTAAGGGAGTGTTTCATCATAACAATATATCTAGTGGGATGTCAGCTCTATTAAAACATCACAGTTTGAGGGCACAGTAAATTTAGCATGCATTATGAGGCACTACAGCAGAACCCTGTTACTTTCCAGGATAGTTTTCCCTTATATTTTACTTATATCAGGCAAGAAAACCTTAAGTAATATTTATGTGTTTTCTATACTTTTACAGCTTATTATTTAAAATAAGAGATTATATTTCATACATGATGAATGAAGACGTCTCAAGTTTTTTTTTTCATTTACTTTCTAAAGTGTGAAGGTTAAAGGAGGATATAAACAAAATAAAAAAAAAGTTAAACTTGGTCATGGAATGGGAACAACAAAACTATTTTTAATTTCTTTCCTGTGGCATTACATTATTCATGTTGGAAAGCCATCCAAAATGTTGTTTGCTTTCGTGTAGACTATTATCACGTAGCAGGTACAATTGAATCACTTGAGATATCTAGGTGGTGGTAAAGAGAAAATAAACTGGAGAATAACTGAAAATGAATGTGTAGAATATTTGCCAGTGTTCCCTCATTCACGAGTCTGTTGGAATAACGTGTAATATGCATTGTACTAATATTGTGAAAACACCAAATGACTACAGTTAATTACTGATGTGCTTAAATTTTGCCTTACTAGCATAATATTAGTATATGTATTCCATACATTAACTCTTGTCTATAAATATTGCATTTGACACTTCTGTCTGGTATGATATTGTATGGAAGATTATCTGGGTACACTGCTGTGGACAGCTTGCTTAGCTTTTCACCATAGTTTGCCACTGTGTCACCATCATCTAAGATCTGCACTTAACCAAACACTATCTACCACTGGGCTAGTGCTTTACCTGCTGTGATCATTTAGTCTCCTGGGAGGCCAGTTTGGAATAACCATCATCAGCAAAAATTACCTATAGTGTGCTTTACATCTGTTAAAAAGTTAGACACTGACTTATTTCCTGCTGTATACATCAAGCTATATAAGAACAGACGTGATGTTGTTATTCTCGCCTTTATTCTCACGTGTGGGTCAGATCTGATGTGTCAGATCTGTCCCGGCCAATACTCCAGCTCGAGGTCTTCAGCAAGGCTCATGGGTCTTATTCTTTACTCATAATGCATTCCCCTAGTTACCTCAGATCTCATTTGCTGTGCATCAAAGAGGTTTTGTCAGCTATAGCTCTGGGCTAAGTACAACTTTTTCTTATATATACTTTCTAGCATTGTTAACTTTCTAGTTTAACTTCTTTAATTTCCTTAAAACATCTTGTATCCTAACTTCTTTACCCAGCTTCCCCCCTTTACACATCTGTTTAAATCAGAGGGCGGTTAGGAATGTCAATTTTAGTTAGATGAGGTTCCTTACCTTCTCTATTAAATTTCTTTTTACCCTTTAATATATAAAAATAAAAATATAGAACTTTCTCTTGATTGTATAGTCCCATTTCCTTTTTGCACATAACATTCATTTCCTCTGTGTGTGTTGTTCAAGTCTATTTAAGTTAGAGGACTTTTTCCCTTCTGAGAGTGTGAGTGACTCTGCTACGTTTTGACCCTCTGTCTTTCTCCCTTAGCATTATGTCGCAAAAACAGGAGAGTAAGCCTCTAGGCTTTAAGAAGTGTGAAAAATGCAGTACTAAGATGCCCCTTAGTGATCCACACACTCTCTGTATGTATTGTTTGGGGCCTTTTCATTTGCAGGAGTCATGTTCCATTTGCCACAAGGGAACACAAAAATAAACTGATTTTGAAAGGCCTTTTGAAAATGCCTTTCTCTGAGGCTATATCCTCTGATCCTTCTGATAAGCCATCCAAAAGACCTTTATCGGAGCTGAGATCCTCATCAGAGCTGAAGCAGAAAGCTCTGAAATTGACAGACCTGAAGGCTCTATTGGAGCAGACATCTCCTCCCGGCTCCAAAACTCCTTTATAGCATGAACCTACATTGGCACCAATGACTCCCACCATTCATGGACATAGGAGCCAATCTCCTTCCATTGAAAAGGTTTCTTCCAGGCTCCCTTCTCCACTTTTAGTCACATCAAGATCACCTACCCTGCCCACTAGGTCTACCAGGAGTTTATCTGATGAAGACATGGATAGGGTTGTACAGAGACATTTAAAGACACCTGCTTTGGCCAGACTTCTTGTGAACCTGAGCCCAAAGGAGTCAGAGCAGTCTCAAACCCCCTCTTCTGTGACAGTTTCTCCTCCGGTCTGTCCTCCTGCTTTGAAGTTGGAAGATTCTGAGATCCAGGTTGTGTTGGTGTCAGGTCCAGGACCCTCAATCTCTTCAGTTCCGACATCTGCCCCAAGTGTCTCCATGCCTTTGGAGCAGGAGATCTCTGGGAGCTGACACTCCCCTGTCAGGTCTGCAGAGTCTTGTTGGATCCCTTCGGATCTGACCATGGCTGTGGGACCCTCGGCACTGGTGAGTTCAGCTCCTACCTCTGCTTTGGAGCTGATCTCTTCTGCTGCAGAGATTCCTTTGGCTCCGACAACTTGCTTGTTAGATTTAGGGACTTCCTTGAAGTGGGGGGGGGGTCTGCTTTTGAGGTATTGAGGAGGGCTTTGACTTCTTCACAGTCTAGGGCACAATTCTTTTTGGTTCTTCCTCCCTTTTCAGTGAGGTGTCTTTGTCTTCTCACAGGCCCTTTCCTCAGGTCCGCAGAGACGTTAGGCCTCAGGATGTACCTCAGGGTACTGCCCCCTCTTCTGAAACCTCTCCAGAACATCTCACTGAAGAGTCCCCTCAGAAGAGGACATGCAAGAGGAAGCATCTGGACTCACCGCAAGAGTCTATCACATCTAACACTGACCTCGATGAAGCAGAAAGGTCCCCATAATCACCTCCTGATGATGTCTCTTTCAGAGACATCCTGGAACTATTAAAACAGAGAGATGATTAGCAGTCCTCCATTACTTTGGCTGAGGAGTCGGACTTCCTGAAAGTTTTTGCTCCTTGCCCATCAGCTTCTTGGGTGACTTCTTTCAATGAGCTTGTGGAATTAATATAGCAAAAGGCATGGGAGACCCAGACACCATAGACCCCACTCCTAGGAGGCCAAATAAATACATCACTGCCCCAAAAGAAAAGGGTTTTCTTACAAAAGGTGTAGGAGTTGATGCCATGGTCATGGCGGCAGCCACTAGAAAGGAACTCTCTGAGACGAGTACCTCTATCCATCCTCCTAATAAGGACTCTAGGACCATGGATAGATACGGGAATCATGTCTTCACTTCAGCAACCTTTGCTATGCTGCCACTGAATTATCTTAATCACTTCACCAGATTGCAGAGGGACCTGAGTAAAGAATGATCAGACTCCCTCCAAGGAGCTGTAGCTGATGCAGTGGCAGAGAAAGTCAGTACTCAGTTTGCTACCTTGAACTCAGTAGTCAACTCATCCATGAGGCTTATTTCTTATGCAACTAATGGAACTAGTAGGGCAGCAAGCTCAGGTATCTCTCTTAGGAAGCAGGCCTGGATGTATCTTTGTGATTTTGTGGGGCCCTTCAAGTCTTCCTTCATTAATGCCCCTTTTGATGGGACATCCCTTTTTTGGACCAAAAGTGAAGTAATTGCTCACAAGGTGTGAACAAGAGGGTAGAAACTTGTCTGCCATTGGAGTACATTTTCCCACTCCTACTAGACCTTTTCCCAAGGGTCAAAAAGGTAGTGGGAAGATGTGGTTTAGAAAATTTCAGAGGTCTTACCAAGAGACACAGTATGAAAGTTCCTCCAGAGGCAGAGAGGGGAACAATAATGGAAGACACCGCCCTCACAGCAGGGGGGCCTGCATAACCAAGGTTCCAGAGAATTTTTCTTTGAGAGATCTTTCCAGCACTCCTGAAGGAGTGCTCAATTGCTTGTCTCTGGAGGGAGTCAAGGGTCAATGTCCCTGCACCAGGAAACCTGGCTAAAGATAACAAGTGACAGATGGGAGCAGCACATAATATTCAGAGGATACATCATTCCCTTTTCCCTTCCTTTCCCCAGAAACAAAGTGGTTCTAGATGTTCTACCCAGTCAAAAGGAACAAGCAACTATTGAAATCCAAAGGTTGCTAGCCAGTCATCCAAGAAGTCCACCCAGGCTAGAGAGGATCCAGAATTTACTCAAAATTATTTTTAGTTCCAAAACGAACAGGAGACTGGAGGCCCAGCCTGAATCTCAGCAATCTGAAAAAATCAGTAAAAAAGACCAAGTTCCGGATGGTAGCTTTGCAGTCAATACTTGCATTCCTGGAAAAAGCCATTTGGATGTGCTCTGTAGACCTTCAAGATATGTACTACCATATTCTAATTGACAGGCAAGGAGGTTCTTGCACTTCTGGCTAGGATCCAGTCACTTCCAGTTTTGAGCTCTGCCCTTTGGTCTCACTACAACCCCTAGAGTGTTCACCAAATGTATGGCAGTAGTAGAGGCTCACCTGAGATGCAAAGGAATCCGCGTGTTTCCATACTTGGACGATTGGCTCATAACTGCCCCGAACAGGCATCACTTACTCCAATCAAGAGATTATGTCCTTTAACTCCTCTCCTTCCTGGGAATTACCATGAATTACAACAAATCTGTGCTAGAACCATCACAAACCTTACTGTTCATAGGAGCAGAGATAAACACTACCACTCAGATAGCAAGTCTTTCACAAAACAGGGCAGATGACCTCCATCATCTTGTCAGAGTACTTATAAAAAAGTCCAAAGCCACCACAAGACTAGCGCTCCAGGTCCCAGGAAAAATCTAATTCCCTTAGCTCGCCTCCACAAGAAGGTTCTCCAGTGACTGCTGTTTGCTCAGTGGTCAGTCTTGGAGCTTCCACTCTGCCTCAAAAGATCATGATAACCAATGCCTGCAAGAAATACCTGCAATGGTTTATCAGTACTCCAAGGCTGTCCATTTATTTCGGTACAACCACTGGCTGCGGTGAGCACGGACGCTTCCCAGATAGGGTGGGGGGGGGCATTTTCTCAAGAAGATGGCTCAAGGCAACTGGCAAGATCATGAGGCTCACTTACATATAAATGTTCTAGAGATAAGTGCAGTGTTTCTAGCATTGCAAGCATTCCAGGACTCTCTTCCTATAGGAACGATTGCAGTCCAGATGGACAACATGTCTGTAGTTTGGTATATCAACAAACAAGGGGGAACCAGATCGTACCCACTTTGTTGAGAAGGTCTCAGGGTCTGGCACTGGGTGATAGCCTCCAACCACTTCCTAATAGCAATGCACATTGCGGGGAAATACAACATCACTGCAGACAAGCTGAGCAGAGCCATTCTGTAGCCGCACGAGTGGTTCCAGAATTGGATTGTAATGGAAGTGATCTTCCACAAATGGGGCCAGCCCTGCTGTGACCTTTCTGCATCACCCAACAATTCCAAATGCAGAAACTACTTTACCCTGATCCCTCCAATGGGGGAGTTACCAAGAGATGCACTTGTTCATGATTGGCCTCTGGGACTTCTTTATGCCTTTCCTCCAATTCCTCTGATTCCAAAGCTTCTACAGAAAGCGAGTTTGTTGGAGACAACCATTATCCTAATTGCCTCTATTGGCCTCATCAAATCTAGTTTCCCTTCCTTCAGCCTCATCTCTGGAATGAACCTTGGATTCTGAACCCAGCTCCAGACCTTCTGACACACACATCAGGGATGGTTCATCCCAACCTACACACCCTGAAATTTACAGCTTGGCTGCTTCAGTCCCCCTAATTGCCATTTTTCCATCCCTCTCCTCTCCTGTCAAGCATATTATTTTATCATCTCATAAAACTTCTACTTGGAAGCTTTACAGAGGCAAATAGAAGTTTGCCATATGGGCAGAATGTAAAAATATAGATCCCTTTACAGCACCAGTTCATTCCGTGCTACAGTTTTTGTCTGAGATCTTCAGTGATGGAGCAGCGGCAGCCTCAATTAAAGTTCAACTACCTGCAATCTCTAATTTTCATATAGGAGAAAATGACCACCCTGTCATGTCACATAGACTTTGCAAAGGCTTATTGAAAGGCACTGTTATGCTAAGGCCTCCATACAAACACCCAGTGCCCCCTTGGGATCTAAATTTCATCTTATCCAACATTATATTTCCCCCTTTTGAGCCCTCAGCCACATGAAATATGAAATATCTCTCATGGAAAACCCTGTTATTGGTAGCAATTACTTCAGCCAGAAGGTGTCTGAGTAATAGGCCTTGTCCATTAAACCTCCTTACCTAATTTTTCACAAAGATAGGGTGTCATTATGCAGTAATCCATCCTTTCTACCCAAGGTTGTGTCAGAAAATACCCTTAACCAATCAATAGACCTCCCAGTTTTCTTTCCCAAATTTCAAAACAAAGGACAGTATTCCTTGCATCTCCTAGAAGTTCATAGACAATTATGTTTCTATTTACACAGAACTTCGGAATTCAGGAAAGCAGACCAGCTTTTTGTTTCATATTCTGATACAAGGAAAGGTCAACCAGTTTCAAAAGTAACATTATCCAGATGGCTTTCATAATGCATATCCCACAATTACAATTCTAAAAAGAAAGCCCTCCCTAATGTTCCTAAAGCTCATTCTACTAGATCTCTGGCCATGGCTGCTGCCTTTCAGGCTAGACTACCATTGGATAATATGTGTGCAGTGACTACTTGGGCAAGACTGCATACCTTTATTACTTATTACAAAGTGGATTTGGCTTATTACAAAATGGATTTGGCTTCGAAGAGTAGAGCCTACTTTGGTTCTATGGTTCTGAGGAATATTCTCCCATGAGCCACCCAAGAGTTCAGTTGCTTAGGACGCGGTCCTACACGTGAGAATAAAGGTGAGATTGACAACATCACATAAAGAAGTTATGTTCCTACCATAACATTCTTTGTGTGTTGTCCATGTCGTCCTTTATTCTCACAACCCTCCCTCCTCCCCCTGCCTAAACTACTGGTAGACTAGTTAACAAACAGGTATTCAGCAGAGCCATATAACCTCTGAGAATATACCCTTTTCAGTCTGCTTCTAATTTTATGACAGTAGGTATATACATTTTTCTATACATCAGCAAATTGCTAACATGTGATCCGTTTTATGTACTGCTGGGGGGCAAACAAGATCTGCATTGTGGGTAAAGAATGAGGCCCACGAGCTTTGCTGAAGACTTCGAGCTGGAGTATTGGCCGAGATGGATCCAACACATCAGATCCGACCCACACGTGAGAATAAAGGACAAGATGGACAAAACACATGGAACTTTATGGTAAGAACATACCTTCTGTTTATAATGTTGCTGTAATGCTCTTATCAAACATACCAGTAGCTCGTGAGGCCCATTTGTATGTAACTGAGGGACTCTGCTCCAAAAATAGTGCTAAGAGTTCAGTGCAGTCTTGTCTTTTATTCTTGTAAGTATTGACAGATTAATTCCAAACAAGTATATCATCACATAGCACTTAAACCGCAGAATATGCAAACTGTAGAACAGGCTTGTGCATTTCAAAATTAAAATGGTCTATTTTCAGATTTTTATGTTGTAGCATTTTAATGCATTTACTAAGTGACGAATAATAAAAATCCTATTTTTGAAATGGAACACTAAATATATGTGATGCATTTTAATTTAGTATAGACTGGAGATATTAGAAAACAAACCATGGATGATGGGGTACTCCATAATGTCTTTGAGGAATTGCACACAGTAACAACAGTAAAAGAGGTAGCGATGTTTTGCCCAGATTATAATGTTCAATATATTGGTGAATTAATTGGAGGAAAATGTACTAGTTCAGTTTGTATTCTTGTGTTTTAATGATTCTATTATTACTCATAAAAGGTAAATCCTTGAACTGTGGCTTTTAATATTCATAGGAATTCCATAGGATAGCAGACTTAACATGAGTAATGGAAGATACAATATTTGATCATATCTAACAGATCTTAGATAAACTGTTTAAATTTATATTTATGAAATAATTTAATATGTGTCTTAATTTGCATTGTTTTTCTGTTTCTACAGATTAGAGTTGGACTTCACACTGGCCCTGTACTGGCAGGAGTTGTTGGTGAGAAAATGCCACGCTACTGTTTATTTGGGGATACAGTCAATACTGCTTCCCGTATGGAAAGCCACGGTGTTCCCAATAAAATCCATCTCAGCCCTAGTGTTTACCAGTAAGGAACCTCAATTTCATGCTGTTCAGTTTAGTTGCTATTCTGATACCTAATCTTACTCATCTGCAGTTTGACTTTTCTTTTGTTGGTGGTAATGCAAATGTTTTCAGTACATGATATTCAGGATAAGCTGTCTTACCAAGAAATTTTCTTTTGGTAACATCTGCAATGATGATCTGATACTATGTATATGATAGGAAATAGACAATTAGTTTCTCCTGTTACACAATTTTGTTTCAAACATGTACATAAATGTCATGATTAACAACTGTATAAGACTGCAAACATGCATGCACTCAGTCACATTATGATAGGGTGAACTAGTCTGTGTCTAATTTTTGATAACCAACAGGATTTGAAGAGTAGTACCACCTTTCACAGACATAGGGTCTAGGCACTTTGCATTTTTAAGAAAAATACAGGTTTTCAAAAAAAAAAAATTCAGTGAGTTATGATTCAGTCTTGTGTGCTTCATTTGTTTGACATAAACCTTTTAATGCACCTCTATAACATCCAAACAGCTCCTGCAATGGGAATTGGAACAATTTGCACACTAACTAAAAGTTAATACACAATATTTAATGTATCTGTCACTACAATATCCTGATAAAATGACCTATTACAGAACAGTGGGGAAGAACACATATATTTATTGCTGCTCCCCATAAACTTAGATGGAGACTAAAGGAAGACATGTGAATATCAAGTTGATATACAAAGTTCTTGCAGTCTGATCAATCATGGCCATGCACTCTTCACTCATTCACACATAAAACGTTTTTGAATACATCTGTGTAGTATTCCTAGCTTCTTATAGCTTAATGACATTTTAGTGCTGTGCCCTTAAATAAGCAACTTGTCAATTAATAAAAGGCAGCATATGAAAGGGCAAGGTGTAATAAATGAAGAGTACAAAGATTACTAATCTAGGATGCACTTCAGTAATGTTATTAATCACTATTTATCACTTGTTATTCATATGTTCATATTGACATCAGCATTTTCATAACCTAGTGAGCTACCTGTTATTGATAGGCATACTGTTAACTGTCAAGGTGAGACCCAGAAAATGCACTTTCACTGTCCATGTTTAATGCATTTTATTGGAGATATTGCTGGGTGCTTGCTAGCAATTATGAAAATATGCAGTATGTCCCTGTACATATAGTAATATTTCCAAAACCAAGAGACTAACAAAATTTGGACTTGACATCAGGTGAAACATTAGATGACGTTGAAGACTATTACTGATACTTGGAGTATAAATTGTACAGGCCAAGGCATATTGAGTGTTATTTATAATGTTAACTGTGCAAATAGGCATATTTTTGTATTTCTGTAAATATCTCAATAAATAAACACTTTGCAAGGATTTTTTGCTGTTATATGAAAGTTCAAGTCTAGCTGAGCAAAAGCAATACTGACACTGTAGGTATAGGTTGTATAGCTTCCAAGATATAAAAAAGTTGCTTTATGCTTGCATAAAATTAGACCTGTTAGTAACAGCCTGCATTTCATTGCTTCATTGCTGAAACCTGTGTTCTGAGAGACTGCTTTATCTATCTGGAAATATACAGAGCTGAGTGTATTTTTTTGGTTTTAGAGTTTGCACTGTTAATGGTTGCTTATAGTTTTTCAGATCTCTGCTGAAACTGTTTTCCCCACCTCCCCCTATTTTCTCCTGTGTCTTCAGTAGGTATAACTGTTTTTTACAGCTTGTGTGTTATCTAACTCAAGGATCACTTGCATAAAATTAGACCTGTTAGTAACAGCCTGCATTTCATTGCTGGAACCTGTGTTCTGAGAGACTGCTTTATCTATCTGGAAATATACAGAGCTGAGTATATATTTTTTTGGTTTTAGAGTTTGTACTGTTAATTGTTGCTTATAGTTTTTCAGATCTCTGCTGAAACTGTTTTGTCCCATCCACCCTCCCTATTTCTGGTTTGGAGTTTAAATTTGGTGGCTTTTGCAGTTGCCCGCCCCACTGTAGATTTGATCTGGGACACTCCCCCAGCCCCATCTCTTTACCACATTATACCTAATAAACTCTTTCTGCACTTGCTTTTAGTCCTTTTTAATTTAATTGCATTTTTTAAACTGTTTGGTCTAATATTGCTACATACTCAAGTGTGCTAGCTTGCACTGCATGTGACTTGTTTAAACTGCTGTTTTAGCTACTTTTCTGTAAAAAAAATACTGTAAGCCTGTTTCCTACCTTTCCTGTAACTAGTGTTCCAGATACAGATTTTCTGTATCCAGGACTGTATGTAACCTTCTGAGCCCCCCCCCCAAGCCTTTCTGTGTTGAAGGGAAGCCTTCTAGCTTATCAGTGGGAGTGGTAAGCACTAGGTAACCTGTCTACCACATAAGGAGTGGTTCTGGCCCAGAAATTGTAGTTATTGGCCATTTGGGCAATCTTTTCCATCTCTCTCAACTTTCTGATTTGAAAGCCTGCATTTGCACTTGTTTCTGTCCTGTAACTCGTCTAGTGCAGATACAGATTCTTAGTTTTAGCACTTAAATTTGCTTATTCATGCACAGCACTTGTTCAGAACATGTAAGCACTAAATAAGCTACTAATTACTATAGCACTCAACCTTCCTCATTACCTAGAGGAAAACAGTTTTTGTACTTACTTTTCTCACTTGCTTAGAGTAAAACAGCTCTAGTACTCACTTTCCTCACTTATCTACAGGAAAATAGTTTTTTATTCAAGCTGTCCAAGTGTCAGCTCCCAGTGTTCTCCCCTGTATATCTGATGTATCTGGGCATCTTGAGGCAATGTAGAAATTGCCTCATGTACACAGACAACCCTCTCTTCCTACCACCCAACACTACAACCTGTGAGAGATGCACTTATCTAGCCAAACTGGAGGTAAAACTCTCCCTAACCAAGACTGAACTTGACAGTCAAGAGGAGAAGGTAAACATTTGCACCACACCACACTCATCACATAGTATCACTAAATCTACACCACCAAAATCCACACATAGTAACACAAAAACATTTGCGGAGGTTCTCTGTAATAATCTGTCTAAGCAACAGAGACCTCCAAAGCAGAAATGCAAGCAACCTCCATCCCCCAACACAACCCAAATGACACATAGCCCACAGACTCAGTGTGCCACTCAACCACAGCCAATAAGGCAAAACAATGTATCCAACACACTAGTCATAGGTGACTCTATAGTCAGGCACACTGATGTCCCACTCACCAGGCTAAACAAGGATAAGGTTACTGTCAGCTGCCTGTCGGGTGCCAGGATCCACCACATAACCCACGCACTCAAGTCACTCCACAACAAGTACAAGTATGACTCTGTCATTGTCCATGTTGGTGTGAATGACCTGAGATGTACCTCCCTGGACTACATGAAAAGAAACATGGAAGAGCTCTCCGATCTTGTAGCCCAGGAAGGTATGACCCTAGCCCTGAGTAGCATTCTGCCATTGCCCAGAATGATACCGCAGTACAAGGACAAAATGACTGATTTCAACAATCGGCTAAGCTTCTGGTGTCATTCTAAGGGGATCTAGTATCTGTCTGCTTGGGATGACATGGTCGACAGACCACGATGCTTTGCCAGAGATAGCCTGCACTTGTTGCCCCTGGGATTCTGGATACTGGCTAAGGCTCTTGCCACCCCTATAGTGCCTTTTTTAGGCAAGGTTCAAATGATAAATTCACCACCGTAACAGGAACAGGCAAGCAAAAACTGAGGATAATGCTACTCAATGCTAGAAGTCTAAATCTCAAAATGCCCTTACTCGAGGCACTCCTTAAAATGGAGGACATTGATATCTGTGCAGTGACTGAGACCTGATTCAAGGCTGCAGAGAGCACCCCTGCACTACCAGGTTATAACTCATACCACACTTTTCGGCCATGTAATCTGGACCGAAACACCAAAGGCGGAGGTGTGTCCATATTCATTAAGGATATCTACACCTCCAGGCTAGTTGCTCAGCATAATGCATCTGAGGTTATCCAAGTGCAACTAACTCTGGGCAAAACTGCAATCCAAATTGTAGCTTGCTACAGATCCCCCACCATGCCCCTGGATTCCCACTCCTCTTTTCTAGATGTACTGGAAAATATCAGGGTTCAACCAAACACCCTAATAATGGGCGACTTCAACTACCCCACCATTAACTAGGAAAGCTACTCATGTACCAACTCCTTAGCTCAATGCTTTCTGGAATTCATAAACTCCAATGGCCGGGATCAACTTATCCACACCCCCACCAGGGGCAACAATATGCTAGACCTAGTCATTACCAACATGAGTGACCAGTGTTCCACACCTGAAGTCAACTCCTCGTTGGTCCAGTTTGGCCATAAGCTAATCACACTTGATATCCACATCCCACCCCCAACCCCCATTAAGGAAATCATGGTAAAAAATTTCTCCAAAGCCAACTTCATGCTTCTTAAGACAGAAGTGGTAAACTTCATGACACCCATGCAGATGGACAATACAGTTACAACTGCTGAATCCTACACAAATGCACTCTATAAGCACTTACACAAGTGCATGGATCATGCTATCCCAAACAGAACCAAGATGCTGTCCTCCAAAAAAAGGAAGCCAATCTGGTGGTCCCCTGCCATAAACAAACTGTACAACAGAAGGAAGAAACTGTTGCAAAAAAGAGTAAAATCCCATGAGTGGAGGAGCTCCCTGGTCAGCCTCAGTAAGAAGCTGAGATCCGTTATAAGATCCTCGAAAGCTAGCTATGAAAACAAAATTGCCACTAATTCTAAGGACAACTACAAAGCATTCTATAGCTATGTCAAGAATCTCGATGGCAACACCCAGATCTGCTCTGAGTTACAGCACAACAGCACGAAAATTACAGAACCAACTGATATTGCCAACATCCTAGCAGATAGTTTCAGTGCTAACTTTACCCCCCCTCACCCTCTAAAGGGCCCATATCTATACAGGAAGAATGCAGAGTCCCTGTAATCACAACTACGCAGGTAAAAAGCTGCACTCTCTAAAGCCAAAAACGCAGCATCCATGGGACTGGACAACATCCCAGGCTGCATTTTACACGAACTTCAGAATGAACTGGCTCTCCACTTAAGCACCATGTTCAATAATAGCCTTGCATCAGGCTTTGTGCCCACTGAATGGTGCACAGCAACAGTTATCCCACTCCACAAAGGGGGAGCCACCACTGATCCTGGGAACTATAGCCCTATTAGTCTGACGAGCCTGGTCTGCAAGGCCATGGAACGTATCATCATGGAACTCATAAACAAAGACATTGGTAACCTCCAAACTCTGGATCCCACCCAGTTCGGGTTTGTGAAAGGCAGATCATGCCTCCTGAACCTGATCAACTTCTTTGAGGCAGTCACCAAAGCTGTAGATGAGGGTAAGGTGGTTCACACAGCTTATCTTGACCTCGCCAAGGCTTTCGACACCATCCCCCATTCTGGAATTATAGATAACTCACTAAACTAGGTATAAATCCCTACGTCACAAGATGGGTTGCCAACTGGCTCACTGACAGAATCCACACTGTAAAAGATGCAGACTCCAAATCTGACCTCAAACCAGTGACAAGTGGAGTACCACAGGGTTCAGTCCTGGGACCTCTCCTGTTTGGTATCTACTTCTCTGAAGTACAGGCTAACACAGAAGGCCTCTGGCTAACACAGTTCACAGATGACTGCATACTAGGAACCATAGTCAAGTCCCCACATGATGTGGACATCCTACAGAAGGGCCTCGGTGAGACAGATGCCTGGAGTCAGAGCCATGGCTTCAAGCTCAATGCCAAAAAGTGCAGTGTCATCCCCTTTGGTAAAAACTCTGTAGCCATGAACTACCACATAGGCAGCAATCTACTTAACACTGAATGTGTGATAAGAGACCTTGGGACCCAAGTGTACAGTAGTCTCTCCTTTGATAGTCACATCGCCACAGTAGTCAGGAAGTCCTTCTACATGGCACACCTCATCATAAAAGGGTTCTCATCCAGAAAAAAAGAGGTCGTTGTTCCCCTCTACTCGACACTCATTAGACCCATTATAGAGTACAGTGCCCCTTTTGGAATGTACCTCACAAGACATCTGCAGCAGCTGGAAAGGCCACAGACGTACCTCACAAAGAGGATTACTGGCCTCAAACAAATACCCTTCACTGACCGTCTCAAAAAACTCCAGCTTTAGTCCGTAGCATATCACCTACTCCGAGGTGATCTCTGCCTAACATATAAAGCTATGTCAAACCCAGAGCTGTTGGACATGCTACACCTAAAGAAATCCCAATCCCTCCAAGCTACATGCTCTAGGGACCTAAACCTTGTCACCGCAATAAACAGGACATGCTGGAGGGATAGATTCCTGTCCCAGAGACTTCCTATACTCTGGAACAGGCTACCCATCTATGTCAAGCAAAGTTCTTTATTAGCACTCTTCAAGAAAAATCTTGATGAGTGGATGGGAAGTAGGAAATACACCCCGGGGATCACTTCTGTGTCTCTGCTTGAGAGTGGCTCAGAAAAATAACTTTCTTGGGTGGCGTAAGTCAGTGAACCTTGTTGGCTAGGCTTATGTAGGCCATTGGTCCGATAGCTTAGTACCTACCTATGAACCTATGAAAATTTAGAGAAAAATATAATTCTGTATTTCCTGCATTCTAATGTAATAGTATTGATGCAAAGACTGGGAATATATCGGCGATTATCACTGTAAAGAATACTTTTCACTGAAGCATAATGATGCTTATGAACTTGATTTTTCAGAAAATGCTCAAGAAGGTAAGGATGCATGCAGTGAGAAATTTAGTAAACACTCTTGAAATGAAACATTTCTTTGGACCAGTGCCAACTAGTAAATTGAGCTATATTAGGTATATATATATATATATATATATATATATATATATATATATATATATATATATATATTGTGTGTGTATAGTAACAAGTGAGGTTATACCAGTATGTAACAGAGTTCATTACCCCTGAGGTATTATAAATTATTATGCAAGAGTAGTACACTAGCTAGGACAGAAAGTGAGGCTACAGAGGAGACTTTTCTTACTTCTTGATCTGTGAGAGACTATTAATGAAAAAAAAAAAGAGTCTACAAGTGTCAACATACATATGAACTTACAATATTTCTATTTCTGAAACCAATCTGGAAAAATTTCTTAAGGACAGAAGCAGAAAATGCCCCGTCTGAGCTAGTAAAAAATGCTAAGCAGAATAAAGTTGAATTTAAGATTAGCCATGAAACTTCTGAATTCTTTCATTACATCTGAATGCTGAACCTGTAAATATGAGAAGACTACAGTGGGAGTATCAACTTGAATGATGCCCAAATAATGTATAGGTAGTCAGAAAATGGGGCCACTGCTTCCCCAGACCAGTTACTAATTTTTCCCATTTTTGGGCATGGGAATAACCTTTTTTTCTTTCTGGGTAGATAATAAAAGGAAAGAGGTGGCTAAACAGTACTAGCTCCCAAACCTTTGGGATAGCAGTTATAAAAATGGTTCAGAACCTCAGAGTGGAAAATTACCTGGACATAAAGTAGCAGTGCACTGTGAAGAGTCTAGTGGGCAAAGATTGTTAATGCCATAGAGCTGTACTGTGGATCTTATCCAGAATGGCATTTGACTGTACCACTGAAAGCATTTTGCTGTCCATTATTAGGGAGGCCATTAGTAAGGTTCTCTGGAAGGCATCACTACATCTTAATAGTGTTAGACTACAACAGCTGGTAGCCACAAAATGTACCCCTACATTAAGCTTTTGCAAAATCCTTAACAGATTAGTTAATGTTTGTGTTCAATATGGTGGGAATACTAAAAGGAACCATAACTAGCCAAGAAGCTCTAATCATGTGTAGAGTCATGAGGAATTTATGACAAATACTTGAAATTAATCAGTTTAGAACCTGTGTCCATCACACTCTGTCAGATGGAGTGGTAGAGTAGTTTATTAAGACATTTAAGAATACACTGTACTGGGTTGTAGACAAGGATTGGAAGATCTGTCATATCTTGCTGTCTCATTTGATATTGTATTTATTTATTTAATATTTGTTGACTGGGAAAGTTCGACTAGGACAGAGCCTATTTTCAGCGGAGGCCCGAGGAGAAACGCTCCAGACCCATGTCTTTGGATTGTGGGGGGAAACTGGATTACCCAGAGGAAACCCATGTGAATGCAGGGAGAACATGCAAACTCCACACAGAAGGCACCTCAGCTGAGAATGGAACCAGAGAACTTCTTGCTGTGAGTCGACAATGTTAACCTCTGCATCACTGCACCGCCCAGACAGCTACCCAAGTCATATCCAGGATTTACAGGATTTATACAATTTGTTTTGTATGACAGAAACCCCAAAGGGACATAGATATAATAAACTAAACTTGGGAACAAGAGAATAATTCTTTAGTGTAATTAAGCATGTCACAGAGATGAGGGGACAGAATGGTAGTAATAGTGTCAACAGAGCCCAGATAAACGTACAAAACAAGAATGTTGGCGGTTCTACATTTCTCCATGAGACAGAAAACTAATTCTCATTCTCGTGGTGGAGAATAAGTTTCTTTCTATTTGTCAGGGCTTAAAAGACACTACTGAAAGAATGGGGGTGGTAAATTATATGGATCCAATAATGAAACATTAAGAACACCTCAGCAGATATCACGTGTGAACGTCTTAAAGCCATAGAAAGACTAAGATACATTAGTAGAATCCCAGGTGTCAGATTTTCCTGGAAATACTGAAATGCAACTTGAAGGAAAGTTGCCTGAAACTTTGCCATTTCATCAAACTGAGAGGTAAGAGAACTTGTAATGAGAACATAAGGATGTTTTCTCAGTAGTGGCTGGGAGACCTAAGAGATCTAGTCTTAATGCAGACAATAATAGAAGATTATACAAAAGCCGTGCACCATTTATGAAACTAACAGAAAGGCTGTCAGTAAGGAGGTAAATAAAATGTGTAATTAGAAGTTGCTCAGGAATCCCGAACTTACTTGTAAAGACCTATTGTGCTAGTGGCAAAAAATCAGATGATAAAAGCCAGAGACATTGCTGAACAATATCAAGATGTTTGGCTACACAAAACTGAGCTACTATTAGAAAAAGTTAAAATGCATTCATATGCATCCACATCTAAAGGTTTATATAGATCTAAATTAATTAATACAATGAATCAAGTTAAATGCATTTTAAACCCAGATACAAGAAATAAAACTTTAGACATAGGAAAAATTGTTTTAACCTTTAAAAAACACTATGAAGAATAAGGAAGAGGATATGAATAATTTTTACTTGATAATATTTACAAGGAAATTCTTCCTTGACAGATAAAAATTTTAAGAAGAGCATTTCAATAAATGAAATCAAAAGTCTGTTGAAAAATGTTAATAAAACCCCTGGCTTAGATGGATCGATTCTTGAAATTTATAAATTATGTCCTTCAAATATAATCTTATAATTGAAGAAAGCTTTTGTTAGCAGTTCAATAGGACAAAGTTTCCCTCCTTCCTGGAACTGTTCACCACCTTTTCCACTTCCAAAACTCAATAAAGATCCTTAAATTTGCTTATCATAAGATGAGTTTCATTATTAAATATTAACTTTATTTGTTTTGATTTTATCTAACAGTTTAAGAGATGTTCTTCATACTGATCACTGCTGCAGTAGCTAAGTGGGTTATATCCTGCCAAGGATATAAAAGCCAGCCAGTTTCCAAAGCTTCAGGGCACCTTCCACCCATCCAAACTGTCAAGCAGCTTGAACTGAGAGAACTAAACAACAAGTCTGGGAGCAAAATCCTTAGAGTACGCTCCTCTAAGGCTTTCGAAGATTCAGGGTCAGCTTGTGTTTCCTTAGCTGACAGATAAATTCCCTTTGGAGAGAAAACATTCCATTTTCTTGCATTTACTGATGTTTTATTACTTTCCTATTTAGGAAGGTTATTTTAAAGCTAGGAGTGTTGTGTTTTAATAAACTGTCTCAAGACTGCAATGTACTTTTAAATGGAGCATTTGTTTTTCTCTGTCACTATAAAAGTAGTGTAAACTAACGCAAAACATATTTTCTGTGGAGAAATTGTTTTATTTTTCCACTTTGGGGCTACCATAGTGCTTGAAAGATCTTTTGCTGATTTTTTTCTGTCAAAAAATAGATTTGTGGACTGGTAGTTTTAGTTGCATTTGCTGCTTGTCTTCCCTGGGAAACAGGCACCATTTCTGGCTCGACCATGGAACAGATTGACTGTCCATGGTTGGTCCTTCTTCCAAACACAAAAGTCAGTATGGACCAGGGATTAGCCACATCCATTGTGGCATTTGGAGTCCCCTTATTGGGCAAGCAGATTCATTCCTGCTGGTCCTGGGAGAGGGAAGAGGGTAAGTTTCCCTGTTACGTCAGAATGCTGTGGCACCCTTTTGGAAGCAGCTGCTGCCATACTTAACATGGTTGGCCCCATTTTTCCAGTCAAAAATAAACAAAAAACAATCATGTATCTACTCCTCCTCAAATTTCTTTGGATAGGAGTAGTTTACTGGGACTCATTCAGGGTTTAATTCAGGCTATTGATCCTTCTTGTAAAGTAGTTTTGCTAAAAGAAAGATTGTTGCTTCTTTTCCTGAAGAGATTCACTATTCTGAATTTGAACAGGAAGATGCAGGGACAGATTCAGGGTTTTGCCCTTAGATTTCTGATTCAGACTGAGAGGAGAGTTCAGTTTCTGATTCTCCCTATGGGGGGGGGGGTTCTCTTTCTCTGAGATTATTGCTAGAATGTCCCAGTGTTTTCAGTGGGAGAACACTGAGGGTTCTCAGTCCCAAAAAATAGTATAGAGTTCTTTTATGAGGGCTTTCCAGAAATTACCCATTTTCCTGTCCTGTTTACTTTACAGGATGTATGTATTACTGCCTGCAATTTTCCTGATAGCCAGCCAGCTGTCCCTAAAAAGACAGATCGGCTGCATAAAGTTCAGTCATTTAAATTTTTTTTTACACTAAACCCAAACTTGAACCAGCAGCAATAGCCTTAGTTGACTTCACTGCTGCTAAGAACTTTATTAATTCCAATCCTACTCTTTCTAATAAGGATGGAAAATTATTTATAGGTATGGGAAAAAGTATATATTTCTGCAACGTTGATTTTCAGAATTTTAAATTGTCAGGCTCGTGTTAAAATTTTTTATTACATATTGTGAATGAATTAGGAATGTTTTATCTACAGCTTATTCTTGTGAAGAAAATCTACTTTAATAACAATTTCTTCTATTACACAGGTCACAGCTCAGTGTTTGCAGTGTCTGTATGACTCTGTTGGTATTTCTTCTAGGGTTATGACCACTGTTTTAAGGA
Source organism: Protopterus annectens (assembly GCF_019279795.1). Lineage (NCBI taxonomy): Eukaryota > Metazoa > Chordata > Ceratodontiformes > Protopteridae > Protopterus > Protopterus annectens. Next base: position 433,972,724 of record NC_056734.1, on the reverse strand, counting down.
GGTTTGCTTGGCTGCATTCCCGGTGCCTCCCAGGTGATGTAAAAAACATTTCAAATCTTCCTTTGGATGGAGATTTAGTGTTTGGTTCCTCTGTTGCAGAGGTGATGAAAAGTGTGATGAAAGGGTCAAGGTGATACAAGTAATCTCTAAGATTTTTCAGCCCTCCTTTTCCAGATTGGCCAAGGGATTCTGTTTATCCTCATCCACTTTTGGTAAAAAAACAGAATAAACTCTATCAATGAATTCAGGTAAACAGATGTTAAAGAAGAAGTGGCAAGGGGGTTCCAAAAATAAGTCTCAAACTTCCCAAAATCAAGAGTAGTAACAAGTCTGAATGACTGTTCAAGAGACTTTCTGATCCACCCCCCCCCCCGGCATCTTTTGTCTTCCAGAAATTCTGAATCTCCATTTTTCTTTTTGGCAACAGACTTTTTCAGACAAATTGACTCTCAAATCATTCATCAGGGTTACAGATAGCAGTGGGAGGAAATTCCTCCTTTCCCGGGGCCAGTTCTCGTCCTGCAGATCAGACTTTTGTTTCCACCAATGCTTCATCTCATGTTGTCCCAAAGAGTGATAGAGCCAGTTCCTCCTTCCCAGGTGGGGAAGAGGTTTTATTCAAGGATGTTCTTAGTGCCAAAGAAAGAAAGAAAGAAAATGCTTGTAGACCAGTTCTGGATCTTTCTTTCCTACAACTGCTGGTAATATTCCCCACATTCAAAATGGTGTTACTTCATAACCTGTTACCTCTTTTTCTTCTTCCTTCAAGTTTCCTGGTAGCACTAGATTTAAAAGATGCTTATCATCACATTCCTATTCTTACAGACTTTTAAGGTTTTGTGTGTCTAGATCACATTATCAGCTCTCTACCATACCCTTTATACTGTCCACTACACCAAGAATATTCACAAAGTGTCAAGCTCCAGTTATAGCTCATTGCATGCTATAGGGTATCCACATTTTTACATATTTAAATGACTTTCTTAGCTTTTCAGAGTTGTTTTCAGAATATCAGAACTCTTTTTCTTGGGTGAGAGATCTCTTGCACAAGCTGGGATTTCAGGAGAACATTCAAAAGTCTTTCTTGCCACCCTCACACACCACAGGATTATGGTCCTGTATTATCAGCTAGACACGTCAGTTCAAAGAGCTTTTCTTCCACAAGAAAAAATAGATCTTTATTTACATCTGTTTCTACTTAGACAACACTCATTTTTCTAAATTTCTCCAAATATTTTGGGTTTCTAATACCATGATGGGAATGGACCCCATTCCTAAATCAAAGTACAATTAAAGTTCATGAAATTAGTATTATTTCAATCTTTGATGTCAGCCAGTGGTGCTCTTCACAGCACCCGCAATGTGCCCAGTAATAACTCCTTCTGCAATTTGTATAGAGTTATATGTATTGGTAACATATCAGATATGATTGTACACTTTTTTTATAAGACCCATTGCTCCTAATACTATTGGAACTATCTGGGTATCTTACTTCCCCATTGCTCTTGTTTCTGTCTGCAAATCTTGATATTTTATGACTGTATCTCTCTCTCTCTCTGTATGCAAGACACTGTAGTCATTGGGTGTGGTGATTTCAATGATCAATACTACTTTTGTCTTCTTTTCTTGGACCACTATATCTGGTTTTCTAGCATCTATCTTTTGAATTGTTGGTAATGGGTGATCCCATGTGATGTAGACTTCATCATTTTATATGATGCTTTGTGGCTCAAATTTCCAGTTTTTTTCAGACACTACAGTACCATAATGTTTGCACAATCTCAAGTGCAACAGTCTTGCCACATTATTATGCCTTTCAATATACAGCCCTTCTGCCATTAGTATGTTTCAACCAGCAATGAGGTGTGCAACTGTTTCCAGTTCTGTTTTACAAAACCTACATTTGTCTGTTTCTCCCACATATTCAATGGACTTTGTAAACCAATGTGTACATAGCCCACTATCTTGTGCTGCCAATATTAACCTTTCATCTCTTGGTTTGAATTTGCCCCTTTTTAACCATTCCTGCGTTCGTTCCTGATCAACATGAGGTTCTTCCAGAAGTTTTGTATACTTGCAACTATATTTATGCATTTTCCACATTTCTTTTCTTCTCATTTGGTCTTTCACCTTATATTCTTTCTTTTGTTTTTGGGCACATTCAGTTGCTGCCTGATTTTTATCTACTTGTGGTTTGATTTCCATTCTTGCTTGATGCTGATATGCTTCTGCTAACTTAAGCAGGGAAGTCATCTTAGATTTATTTTCCTCATGTTTCAAAACTTTCACTACATTTTGGGTCTTGTGAGGTCAGCAGATATGTGTGGAGTCCCATGATTGCAGATCTATACATGCAATCAATTTCAAGGAGGCCCATCCCTCCTTTGGAATGGGGAATATAAAATCTTGGTATGCACTGATGTTTATAGAACATTTGGTGAGCATGAAGCATCCTTCTTGTTTTCCTATCTAATCTATCCAACATGTTTTGGTGCCAGTCAATCACTCCAAAACTGTAAGTTAAGACATGAACAGCAAATTGGTTTATAGCTTGGATTTTGTTCCTAGATGTCATTGCTGTTTTCATGATTAATTTAAGACTTCTAAAGTATAACTTACTAAGTTTTATTCACATTTGTTCATGTTTTATTGTTGAGTCTTCATCAGTTTCCAAATATTTATACACTCCCTTTTGCTCAAGTTCTTTTATATCACATTCTTGTCCCAAAATGATGTTTTCTTGGTGCTGCAGTTTTCCTGTTTTAAAGGTTGCTTTTGCACATTTATAAAGACCAAATGACATTCTTCCATCATCTTGCAGTTGTGCTTTTAGTTCCTTATCTGATGAGCTATACAGTTTTAAATCAGAGAAGGTGAGAGGTCTTTACACTGTTGTTTTCTAGGAGCCAAATTATAGCCATGTCCTAAGCTGTTAAATAGACAGCTTAATGGGTTAAGGGCAAGGCAGAAGGTAGAAGTGGTGTCAGAGAGTCACCCTGGAATATCCCCCAGTGAATTTTTATCCCTGGAATAATAATTTGTTCTTTATCATTGCTTAAATGTAAAGTGGTCTGCCACTGTTTCATGGTCACTGTAATGTAGTCGATCAGTGTAGGGTGCATCTTATACATTTTTAAGCACTCTTGTATCCATGAATGTGAGATACTATCAAACGCTTTTTTGTAATCAATCCATTCCATACTTAGATTCTTCCCCTTTTACAGTTCTCCACTATGACTTACTTAACAGCAAATGATTCTTTGTTCCATATGGCTTTCTTTTATTGCCCTTTTGTTCTATTGCCATAATTAAGCTTTCTTCTAAATGATTATAGACTTTGTCAGCATCAATTTCAGTGTACAGAAGGCAAGTTATTGGTTTATAATTTTTAGGATAGCTTGCAGGTTCACTCTTAAGTAAGAACAATGTTTTTCCTGTTGTTAGCCAGGTTGGTGTCTGTTCGGGCTGTGCATATAAATAGTTTTTACTCATGGCTAATTTTTAATGCAAAGATATAAATACTTTTAACCAGAAGTTAGGTACTGCATTTTGGCCTAGGGTTTTCCAGTTTGAGGCTTTTCTTAACTTTGTTTCAGTCTCTCTGGATGTTACTTCATCCCATTCCATATCCTGTACCTTTAAGCTTCTTATTCTTTCTTTTAAATTTTCTGTTCATTCAGGATCTTTGTTATGTTTCACAGGATCTTCATAGATACTTCTCCAAAATGTATATATTTCTTCTTTTTTTTGGTGGTCTTTCAATTCCTTTTACCTGGTTTCCCAATTCTCTATAAAACTTTTTGGGTCACCAACAAATTGCTTATTTTGTACTTTTCCTTTATATTTATCAGAGTATCTTCTAAGTTTTTCCACTTGTGCTGAGATTTTTAATTTATTTGCGATAGTGCATAATAGCTCCTCATCTGTTCTAATACTGTGCATTTCTTTTATCATGTGTACCTTTATAAGTATTTTTCTTGATCGGTTCCCTGTTCTATACTCTTCTGTTCCCTCTTCTATACTCTTCTAACAGTGACACTTCTTGTCTTAGTTGCTTTATGGTGTTCTCTGTTTGATACCTCCATGATGGTATTCAATTTCTCCCCTTCTCTCCCTCACTACTCTGTGTTCTTGTGATAGAACTTTATCAGTTACTAATTTAGCTGCACAGTACTATATCCTGTTTACTTCTGTTATATTGCATGAATCTCTATGGACAATCCTAATTACTGTGTTCATTTGTTTTATCAAACTTCTGACTTTTTGGGTTTTATTGACCTGCAGTCTATTTCTTTCATTGATCTTAATATGTCTATCTATCTCTATTAAGTCAAGCAACTCTTCTCTTAGCTTGTTTTCTTCTAAACTGAGGGCACATTTTTTGTTTTCCATTTCCTGCAGGCATTCTATAGAAAGTTCTGTTGCAACTTCCTGTGGCACATTCTCTTCAATTTCATCCTATGTGACCCATTACTCTGTCATATGGGAACTCACTGGCCTCACTCCTCAACATTAACTGTGTCAGAGTTTCCACAGTTTCCTGTTCCTTCCCTTACTATTCAGCTTCAAGTGAAGACTTATACTGGCTTCCTGTGGAAGGCTCCAAAATATCTTCATATGGCACCTGACCAATTGCTTCCTGTTCCACTGGTTTCCCCTTAATTTGGAGGTCCATTGTTCTATCCTGTTGTGGCGCCTTTTTGTATTAGATTTTCTACACTGAATCCTTCACTTTGGAGGTACTGCATAACCTCAGTTTCTATTTCTTTAACTTCTCCATTACTAATTTCCTTTTCTACTTTTCTTCTTTGTCTTATTTTTGTATTGTAAAGTTTTCCATGTCTGGATTCCTTTGCCTGTATTTCTCTTAAAATTTCTTTGGTGCTGCTCTTTTTGTAATGATTAGTTTTGCTTTCTCCTTATCATAGCTATTACACCATATTAAATCTCTTTTTCTTTCCCATGTCCATATTTCTTCTTCAGATGTCTCCTGATCTTCCTGTTTCTTCTTACTTTAGGAACTCGTTCCATCATGCTGTGATGTAACCTGTGTTAGACCTTCTACATCAAATCCTTCAGTTCACAGTCACTCCATAACTTCAACTTCTATTTTTTAACTTCTACTTTACCACTCTTCTTTTCTGCATTCCCTCTTTGTGATATTATTTTTTTATTATGAAATTTTCCATATCTGGATGCCTTTGCCTGTAATTCCCTTTGAATATCTTTGGGGCTACCTTTTTTATGTTGATTAATTTGGCTTTCGCCTTTACATAAATATTGCACCATATCAAATCTCTCTTTCTTTCCCATGTCCATGTTTCTTTTTTATACTTTTAAAAAATATCTAGGTTTTGTTGTTTATATTTTCATACTTCCCCAGATGTTTCTTTTTCCAAACAGATCAAAGTTTCTTCGTCTATATAATGTTTTTCACAAATCTGTTGTATTAATGACCAAACATTTTTATTTGAAGCATCTGGTAGTTTTTCTTGTGGAAGTATTTTTTTTCTTTCTTCTAATTTCTCTTAATCTTTTTGTATATCTTATGTCTGGAAATTCTGGGCTTTTTGCATAATAGTAACAATACATAATTTATTTTTTATCCTCAATAATCCACTCTGTCATTTTATGGCTTTTCTTTGGCCTATCAGTTTTTGTGATTTTTGTGGACTGCTACTTCCTTCTACAACAGGGGGGCCATCCTCCCCTGAATGTTTCTATATTTTGAGGATTCTACACTGTCATTTTTTTCACTCCTGGTACCAGTGCGCCTACCAGGATTTGGCACTTTTTTTATCCTGGATCTTGTGCACTTAGCTGTCTTTTTTAAATTTTGACCTACTTCTGTCCATGATATATGCTATATAAATACAATCAATATATCAGTGTCTCCTTGGTGAGATGTTGTGAAAAACAGTTACTCACCAAGACTTGAGGATGAATTCATTTTCAGCACTACTACTCTGCTTTCTTTGCTGACTTTCCATCTCTCCATTCAGACCCCTAACTCACTATGAGGGAATGCCTCAGGATTTTGAGGTCTTATGGCATCAATGCTTCTTATTATATCCCTGGCAAGACTCCAGATGAGAAGGATACAGTGGTATCTGAAATCTCTTTGGTCCAAGCATTAGCACCCTTTATCTTTTTGGATCCCAGTACTGAGGTTTGTCAGAAGAGAAATCTTTTGATGGTAACAACGGATATTACTAAATCCAGATCTCCCCGTCTCTGTTCCTGCTCCAAAGCTGTCAGATGCTTTGGACTTTGGTTGGGGAGCAGTTTCTGGAGGCATGAAAGTGCAGGGGGTGTGGGACACCAAGGACAGATGCAAGTACATAAATATTAAGGAGATGCTTGCCCTGGTCAATGTGCTCAAATCTCTGAATCATCTTTGGTCACTAGGACCTCTTCAAGTGGTTACAGAAAATACCACAGTCATATTGTACTTTAACAAGCAAGAGGGGACTAGGTTGTACCCTCTTTGCAGATTAGCTATATTAGCTTGGGATATAGCTTCACAGCATAGTCTTACTCTACAGCCATCCTACATTCCTTCAGAGCAAAGCTGTATGGCAGATGGCTGGCATTTTATACCACCAGGGCAGACCCTCACCAATGGAAACTAGATTGGGGGGTCTTCCAATATTTGATCCATTTGTGCTGAGTTCCTCAAGTAGTCCTCTTTGCCTCCTCAATGAATAATCAACTGGCAAAATTCTGTTCCAAGACTCCATGCAAAAAGCCCTGGAAGACAGATGCCATTTCTTTTGGACAGGAATGTACCTGTATGCCTTTCTACTTTTTCCACTAATGTCCAGGATACGTCTGAAGATTAAGAAGAAATCACCCAAGATCATTATGGTGATCTCTTCTGGCCTATTCAACCATGGTTCTCTCTTTTTTGGAAATGGCCATAGGCAATTATCACAAACCTCCTCACAGGATGGATCTACTCTCACAAAAACAGGCGTGTTTTATACACCCCAACATCAACCATCTTCAGTTGACTGCCTGGAAGATAGGGTCTGAGTTCCTTTAAGGTACCTGTTTTCTGAGGATATACAGCAGGTACTAATGGAGGAAAGAATGCATGCTACTAGAAAACCATGTATTAGTAAATGGAAAAGGTTTTCTAGTTGGTGCCTCCAGCACCCAATCAAAGTTAGTTATTCTCAGGTTTTACAATATTTCTTTGAGTTAGTTTCCTATGGCCTTTCCTATTCCTCTATCAAGCTTTATTTATTGGCCATTTAAGCAAGTCTGCCCATGGGTCCACCTTTTTCAAGGCAGTCTCATGCCAAAGGGTTCTTGAAAGGGGTTTTGCATAAAGGCCTAAAAGTAAACTGGGGCCCCACCTTGGGAATCTTCATTTTGTGTTAGAGAAGCTAACACTTACTCCATTTGAACCAGGTGATCTGGGTGACTTGAGGTTCCTAACACAGAAAACAGTTTTAGTGATTGCTCTGACATTTGCAAAAAGAGTATCTAAGCTGCAAGCTCTTATGATGAGTCAACCCTACCTCATTTTCCATAGAGACATGGTTTCTTTGAGAACTAATCTTTCTTTATGTCTAACGTTGTATCCAAGTTTACTTTAAACCATACTAGCCAACTTCCTGTTTTGTTTTCTGAACCTAACAAAGGATACTGAATACACTGGATATCCACAGACAATGCAGGTACTATCTTGAAAGAAATAAATCTTTCAGATCTGGATCAGTTTTTTATTTCTTGTGAAGGTGAGAAGAAGGGACAACCTGTGTAAAAACAGGCTATTTCCAAAATGATTGAATGAGGCTATCACCTTTTGTTATACTTAACATAACAAATCTATTCTGAGCAGGGTCGAGCACCACCTTACCAGGGCCTTGGTTTCACTTATGGCTTTTTGGAAAAGGTTGGATTCTAGAAGCTGCTACTTGATCCTCTTCACAAATTTTTATAAAGCACTATAAGCTTGATTCCCTCTTCAAATATAAATCAAGCTTTGCTAGGTCTATTCTCCAGGGGTTCTTAGACCATTCTCCTTCTTCCTCCCTAATATAGTTAGCTATGGTACTCTACCAATATAGCTAAGGCTACTGCAGCAGTGATCAATATGAAGAACATGCTACAATTGTGTAAGTTGAAGTACAACACATATTTTAATGATCACAGCAGCAGCCACTTCCTCCCTCCCTCCACCCCCTTGTTTTTTATGCTAGGGTGTGGATATTTATTTTTTGTTGTTCCTAGCATTATCCTTTCAGGACTCAGTCTCCCTGTCTCTGCTGACAGGAAAGCTCTGAAGGGCTTTGCATCCAAACCTGTCTTTTAGTCAGCTTAGCTCAAGCTGCTTGACAGTTTGGGTGCATGGAAGGTGCTCTGAAGCTTTGGAAGCCAGCTGGCTATTATATCCTTGGCATGATATAACCCATACAGCTAAGGATATTGCAGCAGTGATCATGCAAACATCTACTGTTATAGCAATTTCAACTTACACAGCTGTACTTTCTAACTGATTTTCTTCTTCATAATGATCAAATAGGTTTCATAATTAACAGGGAACTCAGGACAATATAAAAAGGATAATAACTGTTATAGATTCTGGTAAAATCTTCTTCTTCTTCTTTTGCCGGTTAGGGGTTGCCACAGCGGATCACCTGTCCACTCATGATTGGCAGTGGAGTTTTTATGGTGTTGAGTTGCCAGCCTGGCGCCCAACCTTCCACAGAAGGCACACACACACACACACACACACACACACACACACACACACACACACACACACACACACACACACACACTCACACCTAGGGCCAATTTAGAGTGCCCAATCTACCTACAGCATGTCTTTGTGATGTGGGAGGAAACCGGAGCACCTGGAGGAAACCCACATGACCACAGGGAGGACATGCAGACTCCACACAGAAGGCACCCAGGCTGAGGATCGAACCGGAGAACCTCTTGCTGTGAGGCAGCAACGCTAACCGCTGCACCACCTCGGCCGTCCTTTATAGATTCTGGTAAAATAATAAATTAAAATTAACAATAATTAGCCTAGACATTGACAGGGCATTTGATTCTGTAAATTTGTCATATCTTTTTAGATCTTTAGAAATATATACATTCCATGAGAATTTGTTTCTTTTTTATTTATTTTATTTATTTATTTATCATTTGTTAACCAGGAAAGTCCGACTTGGAACGAAGACATTTTTCAGTGGAGACCCAGGGAGAAATGCTCCAGACGCATGTCTTTGTAACATGGGAGGAAACCAGAGCACCCAGAGGAAGCCCACACAAATGCAGGGAGGACATGCAGACTCCACACAGAAGACACCCCAGCTGAGAATCGAATTGGAGAACCTCTTGCTGTGAGGCGACAGTGTTACTCCTGCACCACTGCTCCATCCTTTAGATAGGTATTTTCTTTGATCAAGAACTTTATGTAAAAACTGTATAACCTTTGTTAAAACTGTACCTTATATTTCTCAGGGATTCAGATTAAACAAAGGAAAAAAAGCAAAGCTTTCCTCTCTGTCCTCTTTCTTTTGCTTTACTAATAGACCCTTTGGCAAACTTTGTAAGGAATAACAAGAACATCAAGGGTTTTAATATTTATATTTACAGATGATATTCTGCTGATAATAAGAGATGCAAATAAATCCACAAAAGAAACACAGTAAACAATTTTAACTTTTAAAAGGTATCTAAAATGAATTTTAATAGCGAGAAGAAAACAATTTCTGATCATTAATAATAAGATACCTGAAGTATTCTAAATAAAATTCAGGATTGATTAAAAGTAATATTAAATATTTAGGTATGTATTTACATGACAATATAAGTATGGCTATAAATGGCAATTTTAACAATTTTGAAGCAGTTATTAAAACAACAAATTGCTGGAATACTTTATTGCTCTCATTTCAGGACAGACAATTCCTTATTAAGTTGATCCTTCTTCCAAAAATTGTGTATATTACTAATTCCATTTCATTAATGCCAGGGAAAAAGATAATAAAGAAAGCAAATTACATATTATTAAAATATTATGATACCCTTTAAAGCCTGGAACAGGTTCTAAAACATGTTTAAATACAAATTCAACTTGTAATAATGGGTGTATTGGGTTCTCAGATATCAATACTTACAAGCCTCAATTTAAAAAAATACTTTATTCTGCTTATTCGTTAATACACACAATGGAAATTGATTCAAATATCTGTGAAAATCCATCACTTTAAATCTACTTCATTTTCTTTAGATGTTATTGATAATATGATGACATTGGTAATAAATAAGCATTTTAATAAATCATTTAACTAATTAACTCAAATGATATCAATATTCTTTTGAAATCTTTTCTAAACATCATTTCTTGGAGCACATCTTTAGATAGGTATTTTCTTTTCTATTTTACCCACAGCATATACTCCTGATTGTTTGGCCACTAACAATTTTTATAAAATTATTTTTTTTAAATAATAACCTACTCTTTTCAGTACAATGTTTGAAAGAAACACATTCTCTTTCAGTAGATAAGATAATGGCCTAGATTCATTAACACCACATTATAGCTTGTTTTTTTTATATTTATTAAACAACTCTGTATTTAGTGTAGAGCTGCCAAACAGCAGTAAGGAGCAGAATATGCTAATGAAAGCATAAATAGCTGAATAGCATGCTAATTAACCAATCTGACATAGCATAGCTAGTCATGAAGCTATAAAGCAATTGTGTATACTCAGTGTAGCCATTTGCCCTGAAATCCAAAACTTTTTGGATTACAGTCACCATTACACTTAGAAAAAAATGTGTTAGTATTTACTGCTGGCATTAGAAAGTTGTATGTGCAGAAGGGTTTAATTAAAGTTGCTATTGCTGTTGCCAGAACTCTGCCAAAACAAAGAATAATGTTTTTTTATACTCTGTTTGACTTACTATGGATTGCATGACACAGAAATTGTACAGCAAAACTGGATAGACATGGAAACAGTATAGTAAATATGCAACCTTTTTCACACCTTCATCTGTGGCCCAAGGTAAGTGTAGAACCTATTTGAAAAAAAAACAAACCTAACTGCTTAGTTCCATATGAAAGCAGTGTTATATTTCCCTAAGATGACACATCTGTCCTGCATAGAGTAATGTCAGTAATATTGTATGACTATAAAGTGTGCAATACCACCTACTAACTTTTCATAATAGTGTGCATCAAGCATTTTTGTACTTAACTTATTTTTACCATGTATAGTTTGCTATTCCTTCTAATATTTCTGTGATCTTGAAACATATTTTTAACATACTTTTGATATTTGGTGTAACTGCTTACCTGTACTTTAACTAATGTTGTACTGTTCTGGAGCTTTTCTGTCTGGGTCTGCACTGAAAACGGGTTTCTGACCCAGTCAGACACTACCCGGTTAACAAAGGTAAATAAATAAATAAATATGTAACTGTAACTACATTAAAAATGTGTAAAGGCCAATGCACAGTCATCCATCATTGGCACAGGGCGGTGGTGGAGGAGAATACACGAGGGCAAGCCTAATACCAAAGAAGTGAATGCAAATTATTGAAGTGTATTGCCTACTTGAGAGTTCTGCAGTATACCCACTGGTCTTGTTCTCCATGCCTGAATCAACATTAGCATACAAAATAAGTAAACCATTAACACTTCACATTAGTAAACATTATACCCACTGGTCTTGTTCTCCATGTCTGAACCAACATTAGAATACAAAATAAGTAAAGAATTAAAGCTTCATATTAGTACACACAAGTAAATACAGCCCACTCCCAAAAATGAAATGAAAAGCAAGTGTGTAGGTCATGTAAGGAGGATAGCATCTGTGTAACTGAGTAATGCATTAACCAAACTAATGTATATTTTTCCAATATGGATAAGTAAAATTGTTCTTATGTGTCCACTTGCATAGAGGGTAATCAGTTACATATCTCAGGTTTAATACATTTGTGGGCTACAAACCTGTAAATGGTTTATCTCCCAGGCCCCTGCTTGTAAATGTTTCATTTCCCAAACCTCTGGTTACACTTATCAGGAGTATCAGAACTTGTCAGAGATGTGGGGTGCATGGCTAGGCTTAAAAAGGCCCTTGTGGTCATTAGCCTAGTAAACACCTATGAACCTATGAACAAACATCAAGCCCCTGGCCTTGCTAGAAAGTGATACAAACCTCTTCTGCAACAACTTGCCAGATGGACATAGAAAATGTTCTATAATTCATATTACATTCTTCACAAACTTTTTGTAATGTAGCAGATAGCTGATATACATGTCTATGCCACTAGCAAGTGGCAAACAATGCATACACTAAGCTGTGGGTGTATTATGAAATGCAATGCATCATTAAGGTTGTAATACAGCATTTTGCAAAAATAATCAGCAACTTACCTTTGCATTAAATGAGTTGTGACACTAGAAACATGTCTTGTAAGCAATTAGCAGAATGCAGCTCTCTGGATAAACAGTCTTCCCTACCACAATGCACTTTTCCTTGCCTACATGATTACCTTGATGCAGTGCAGATTCAGTCCTGTGAGCAGTGAATATGCAAATGAGGTGTGGACTTATTAGCCTTCACGAATTCCAAAATCTGCTCTAACTGCAGGAAATATAAACATGGTGTAAGGACCTACACAACTGCATGCACATGCTCTGCCTCTGTAAAGGAGAGCACTGAGAGGTGTTACTTACTAAGTGTTTGCAAGTATGAATAATTACTCTGACTGCAGTATTAGTTGGAGTGCATCAGGGAGAAGGTACTGACAAGAAACGTTGTAACTACCATTGATTGACTTAGGAGAGAAACATTCCTGACATTGATTTGAATTGTTTATGGCAACAGTTTCTGCCTCTGAATACAATTGTGTCTGCACTTCTGAAATGTGTCTTATGAATGCCCTGGTATCCTTGGGTTCTAATCCAGACATGGTTGTGTTTGTGTGAACATAATGATATTTAATGAGCATATGCTCATGTTGAAACACAACAAATTATAGGAAATATCAACAGTGTACTTTTTAACTACTTGAGCTGATGTTGCACTTTTCATTCTTCCTCACTAATGGGTTTGGATCTGATTCTCAGATCTGACTCAGACACATACACTAGACTTTGGATCCAGCACTTGAGCTACTCCCTCTACCCATAATGGTCTACTTCATCCTCATTGCCTCAGATCTTGTTTGCCACCATTGTGGTTAGGTGTAGGTTCCACTCTCAAGCATAGTAAGCAGTTTTTTCTTACAATATTTACCAGTTATTTAGATAAATCTCTCTGAAAACTTGTAGCTTTTCTGTCTCTATCCTCCCTTTTAGTTTTTGCTGGCCTTAGGATTTTTCCCATACCTTTTTCTTTACTTCCTACTCAGCTCTGAATAGTCTTCGCACCACTGTTGGTACCTTCTTTTCCTCACATTTTAAGTATTCACATGTATACCATAGCTGGTATTCTTTCCCTCCTTTTTTCTTGGGCTATTTTTTGTCTAGTAAAATAGTAAAAAAAGTATTTTTTGTTACTATCTTTTTTTCTCCCTTAACTCTGTGGTATTCTCCATGGCCATGTCGGAGAAACCAGCTAGATTTAAAAAGTGCACTTCTTGTGGTCATAAGATCTCAAATTTAGATGCCCCCAAGAAGTGCATTTATTGTCTAGGACCGGATCATCTTGACACAACCTGTTCCATTTTCTCTACCTTTAATCCCAGAGCATTATCAGACAGTCACCATAAACTGATTCTTAAAGGCTTGCTTCCTGCTTCTTCTGGGGTTTAAACCCCCTTTAAAATATCCAAATCCATTTATTTGGATGTCAGGAAGAGATCTCCTCCAAATTCCCCAAGGGCTTCCTTAGAGCCACTGGAAAAAATCTAATTTTTGGACCCGACTCCTCAGATTTGAAACCTCTTGGACTGTCTTTGAATCCAAAGCCTTCATTGGATCTAAAAGGTTTGGCTCCTATTGTCATATCCCCCTTACCATATTCTTCTTCTTTAGCTCCTAAGTCCTTGTATCCAAGGACTGGTTCAGTCCATAGAAACTGTATTCCAGAATACGCACTGAAACCTGTTTCCCCTTTTCTGCCTACTCAAGTTTTTCTGACTCTAAATAAACACTCTCACCACCCTTCCATGGCATCTTCTAGGTCTTCCAGGACTATGTCAGAGGTAGATGTGAATAGGATGATGCATAAATTCCTCAGAGCTCAGATCCAGATGGGGGTCCTTCCAGGCCCGGCCCCCACTGGATCCATGAGTGCACCTCTGAAATTCATTGTTTCTCCCTCTCCAATCCAACCTGTGGTTTTAGAGTCCCAGGATCTGAGATCTCTGAGAATCTTGGTGTCTGATCCAAGGATGGTTCCTTCCTCCACTCTGATTATTTCCCTGACTGGCTCTGCTCTGATACCCTCGGATTGGAGCAGGTCAAAGAGCTGAGATGTCAGCTCCAGATCCAAGGAGATGGGTTCAGGTCTGTTTTTGTTGGATGTGTCCCTTCCTGTCAGAGCTTTGGCCCTGGACAGCTCAGATCCAATTCTCCTTTGAGGCTCAGATCCAGGGGTGATCTTAACCTGCCTTCTTTGGAAGCTTTAGCTTTGGAGAGGGGTTAACAGGTTTCCCTGGGCCCTGGATGTTCAAGGTGGTAGAAAGGGCCTTCTCTCTTCATAGAGAACCATTGCCTCCTCTCTTGGATACTATCCCACACCCCTCATTGGCTCTAAGTTCTGAGTCCATCAGACCTACTCCATAGGGACAGTCAGTTCCAGTTAGTCTCCAGATGGTTCCACTAGAGGAACTCCCCCTCTCTTCTGATACCTCCCCTGAACATCTCACAGAGGAGTTTCCTCAGAGGGTGAAGAGGATGTGTAAGAGGAGGCACAAAGACTCCCCCATGCAGTCTCTTGCAGAAGACACTGATTTCAGTAAGGGAGAAGGATCTCCCACATCACCATTTGATGACATCTGATTTGCAGATATACTATAAATCCTTAAGCAAAAAAGTGTCTGGTCATCCCAAACTCCTTCTTCTGAAGAATTGGTGCTCTTAGAGGCTTTTAGTGCTGGACCATCTATGTCTTGGGTGACCTCCCCCAAGTGGACAAACTTATTGACCTTGTTTCTCATAGGGCATGGAAGGAACCTGACACTGTCAAGCCTATACCCAAACACCTGGACAAATTTTTAGGTCCCCCTAGTACCATCCTTGTTGGAGCAAAGGAGTCCTGGTTGATGCTATGGTGGTGGAGGCAGCCACTAAGAAAAAGCTAGCAGAACAAAGCTCTTCTGTCCATCTGCAGAACAGGGAGTCCAGAGCATTGGACAGATTCGGAAAATGAGTGTTTGCCTCAGCCACTGTCACCCTGAGGATGCTTAAGTATTTGGTATATTTTATTAGCCTTTAGAGGGATTTGACTAAGGAAATATCAAACTCTCCTCTCTGAGTCCATGTCTGCTGAGAACTTCAAATGGACTTCTTCTCAGTTGGCCACTCTCTTGTCTATTTCAAATGCATCAATAAGGCTAATATCTCACACAGCTGAAGGTACCCCACAAGTCACCGGTTCAGGTGCCATAAGGAGACACACCTGGATGCAGCTATACAGTTTTACAGAGCCCTTTAAGATGTCTTTTATTAATGCCCCCTTTTGATGGCACTTCCTTATTTGGGCCATCTGTTAAAAATATGCTTACTCACAGTGAAAAGGATGGAAAAACCCTGTCTGCAGTAGGAATCAAGTTTTCTACCTCAATGGACCTTCTCCTGAAACTAGAGAGGTGGTAAGAAGATGTGGTTCTGTAAGTCTGGGGGACCTTTCCAGGATTCAAGGTGGGATACTTCCTCCAGAGGTGGACGAGGAAATTTTAATGGTAGATGTCACCCTAGAGGAGGAGGAGGCTTGCAGAACCAGGGCTTTAGGGATTATTTTTCAGACAGGCCCTATCAGTGCTCCTGTAGTGCTGCCCAACTGTTCTACTCTGAATGCATCAGTGGTAATTTCTCTTTGTACCTAGAAACCTGAACAATTATCACAAAAGACTTACGGGTGGTAAGAAAAATATCCAGAGGTTACGACATACATTTTTGCCCTCTTCCTCATTTTCACAGGAAGAAACTTCCTGATGTTTCACCCAGCCAGAGGAAGGAAGCAGCAAGAGAAATACAAAAGCTGATAGAAAAAAGAATCATCCAGATGGTCTCACCTGACCAGATAGAATTCATAACATACTCATGCTTCTTTTTAGTGCCAAAGAAGACAGGGGACTTCAGATCAGTTATGGATCTAAGTGGCTTGAACCAGTTTGTGAAGAAGGTAAAGTTATGAATGGTCACAGTTCAGTACATCATGCCATTTCTGCACGAGGATGACTGAATGTGCTCCGTAGACCTTTAGGATGTGTACTATCACATAAAAATAGACAGACATTTCTGGAAGTTTCTTTGCTTTTGGCTGGGAACCAATCATTACCAATTCAGAGCTCTGCCATTTGGACTAACCACAGCCCCCAGAGTGTTTACCAAATGCATGGCAGTAGTGGCAGCTCACTTTAAGCTCAAAGGATTCCAAGTGTTTCCATATCTAGACAACTGGCTCTTCACCATCCCATCCAGACTTCAACTCCTACAAGCCAGGAACTATTTGCTCCAGATTTGCAAAACCATGGGGATTTCAATCAATCTTGCCAAATCTCAGCTTGCTCCAGTTCACAGCCTAAAATTCATAGGAATGCTTCTGAATACTATGACTCAGGGAGCATCTTAACCTCTCCACTACATTGCTTCTTGAAGACAAGAAATTCTCTCTCATCCTTATCCTTCAGCAAAGTTAGTGCTACAAGCACTGGGGTCAATGTCAGCTGCCATAGTATTGCTTCCCTTCACTCACTTCTTTATGCGACTTCTCCAATGGACCTTAGCTATGCAGGTCCTTTCTACATCAACCCCTGTCCTTTCAGCTAAAACTCACCCCGCTATGTATATGACACATTCATTGGTGGACTCTCTCCAATGACCTTTTTCTGGGAAGACCCTTTGTTCATCCAAGACCAGTTGCCACAGTGACCATGGATGCCTCCCATCTGAGGTGGGGGGCATTTCCTGGGAAGGACAGTCTAAGGCATGTGGTCCCTCAAGAGACCAAATTGCATGCCTAGAGAAGAGAGCAGTCCTTTTAGTGTTGCAGGCATTTCAAAAATCTCTCCCTCTGGGGACTATTGCAATTCAGACAGACAATATGTCAGTAGTCTAGTACATCAATGAGCAAGGAGGAACCTTATCTTACCCCCTGTGCAAAGAGGCCATGAGAGCTGGGAATGGATGATCTCTTCAGACCACTTTTTAATTGCAGTGCACATTCTGGGGAAAACCAACGTGCTAGGGGACAAACTGAGCAGGCTTTTTATGCCTCATGAGTGGTATCTCAAACAGTCAGTAGTGAATATGATCTTTATGCACTGAGGCCAACCTTGCTGCAACCTGTCCACCCCCCTCAACAACAAGTGCAGCAAGTACTTTGCTCTGATCCCCCTCAAGAGGAGTCACCAAGAGACACTCTGCTTCATGCTTGGCCCTCCGATCTCCTTTATGCTTACCCTCCTCTTCCCCTGATTCCAAAGTTCTTACATAAAGCAAGCAGTTTGAAGAGCTCTGTAATCCTTATTGCCCCTTTCTGGACCCAGCAAATTAGTTTCCCCTTCCTATGGTCTCATCTTTGCTATCCTGCATGGATAATGGAGCCTTGTCAGGATCTCCTAAATCACCCATCAGAGATTCAACATCCCAACCTTCCAGCCTTCAGATTAACCAGATGGTTTCTCCTCTTCCAGTAATACTGAGACAGTCCAGGCTCTTTTCCCCAGTTCCTGACTTTATCTTGGCATCACAAAAAAACTTCCACCAAGAAAGTATATATTAGCAAATGGAAAGGTTTTTCTATATGGGCTTCTAACCAAAACATCAATCCTTTTTTAGCCTCTGCTTCTGCAGTTCTCCTTAGTCTCACAACCCTTTTTAATCAAGGGGGCAGCTTAATACAATTAAACTCCAATTGGCAGTGATCTCTAATTTCCATTCAGGAAATAAATCTTTCTCCACGGCTTCCCCTAGATTACGTAAAACTTTTATGAAGGGAGTTTTTCTCCTCAGACCTCTGGTAAAGGATCCATCACCACCTTGAGCCCTCATGGTAGTTCTTCAAGGTTTAACTAGGAAACCCTTTGAATCATCAGAAAAATGTGATCTAAAATTTCTGTCATAGAAAATGGACTTTCTGGTAGCAATAACTTCAACAAAAAGAATTTCTGAACTCCAGACTCTTTCAGCTAAACCCCCTTACATTATTTTTCATAAAGATAGGGTCTCTCTAAGGTCTAACCCTTCTTTTGTGCCTAAAGTGGATTCAGAGAATAACAGCAACCAGTCCATTAATTTACCAGTCTTTTTTCCAAATTTTTCCAACAAGGGAGAGTGCATGCTGCATCTCCTTGATATACATAGACAACTACATTTTTATCTTAACAGGGCAAAACAATTTAGAAAGTCAGATCAACTTTTCATATCCTTTTCTTCAAATCGCCTGGGTCAAGCAGTTTCTATGCTTACCGTGGCCAGATGGATTGCAGATTGCATTTCACTAATTTATTCTCAAAAAGGCTTAGTGTTACCAAGACCTCCCTGAGCTTATTCAACTCGATTTTTGGCTACTTCATCAGCTTTTTGGTCAAGGACCTCTATTGATGACATTTGTGCAGCAGCATCATTGTCCAAAGCTCGTACCTTTATTTTGCTTTAGAAATTGGACATCATATCCAGAAATAGAGCCTCTTTTGGTTCAGAAATGCTCTGGAATATCTTTCCATGAGGGCTACACAAAGTTTACTTAGCTGGGGACTCTGTCCCATTAGTGAGGAAGAATGAAAAGTACAATATCAGATTTATAAGTTATGCACTCACCATAACTAGGCATCTGTGTTGTCCATTTTCATTCTTCCTCATCTTCTCTCTCAGCCACCCCCACCATTTTTTCCTTCTGGAAGAACCTATTGGAATGTGTTTGGAACCTACTGTTCTAGGTTTGAGTCCTATCGTTATTTCTGTTTATAAATACTCAAAAAAGGGGGAAAAGACAGTGCCAACCAGAATGAAAACAGCAAGGCACTTAGACTATGTAAGTATCCTAACAAAGTAGTTGAAGGCTCTGAATTTCATAAGGAACTTATTCAAAGTTTTGATTCATGTGGCTTTTAAATCATGAACACCTTTATTAAACAGAATGAAAAAAATTGGAAACATTCTTTAAGCAGATTGAGATGGCCAATAATTTGATTACTAATGATTTACTATACACGGTGGAGGATGAAAAGGTTAAATATCAGAGTATTAAGGGGAAAATTGATAAGAAATGTGCATTTATAGTTAAAAGAAAGTACAAAAAAACTTGAAAGAGACAGGATTGAATATAATGAGAACCATAGTTACCCTAGACCAAGATTTTTTAAGGATAGTGGAAAGTCATATAAGTCTATGAATTATGAGATTAGTGAAAACCCTAGGGGGGAAGGCCAGACACCACAGAGAGGACAAACAGAGATGTATGGTAACTTTAATCATTTTAATATTAATGACCCTTTGGAATCCCCTCTAGAGAGATGGGAGAGGTTAAAGAACAAGAAGACTACTGACTACAATTACAACAGTGGGAGAGGTCCAATGAGGGAGATATTTTAAATACATGGCTGTATTTGAATGGTGAAGATATAGTGAGAGGTTTGAATGGGTTGGAAATGGAGGATGAACAGATTATACAAGAAGGATGTAAGTTAACCTATAGGAATTTTAATATTTTAATTACAGTGACATCAAAGTTAACAAAGTGTTTTTTAATTTATTTATTAAAGGTCTTAAGTTTATTCCGGGTAAAAAATTGACGTGAGTAAGGTGTTAATTGACCTTAAACTCTTTATTAGGAAAACATTTAGAATTACTATTTCCTGATAATTCCTTTGATAGAAAACAGGAAAATATTCTGAAAAAGAAAAGCACTTATAACCCTCTCATGCACCTACAACTTAGGAATTTTGAAATGGTGGCAGAAAAAGAACTCAGGGGAGTTTTACACAACACTAAGATATATCCCAGTCTCCCTTTAGAAGAAAGATTGTTATTGGATTAATTGAGGAAGAATAAATATTTAAGGGTCACGAAACCTGACAAATGGGGAGGGATAGCCATTATGGACACCATACTTTGAGATATATTGAGTGATGAAAACAAATATTCTAGAGTCTTCAAAAATGAAACAAAATGTGGCCTACCATAAAATAAATTTTATGTTGAAAGATTTACTTATGAAAGGAATGACGGATTTAGGTTTTCTCTTGATGGAAAACCCACCATTCCATCAATCTTCAGAATCCCAAAAATTCATAAAAATTTTTTAAACCTTCCACTTCAGCTAACTGTAGCTGCAAATGGGTCTAAGACTTACCCACTGGCAAAATATTTAGACTACACGTTGAAGAGAATATGAATGGATCAGACAGGGATTTTAAAAGACTCATGGAATTTCTTGAAGAGTATTAAGGTCAAGTTATACGATGAGTTGAAGTTTGTTACATTTGACATTATAGATTTATTTACTATTATACTGCATAATACTGGTTTAGAATGGTTCAAAGAGGCCTTAATAGAGAAAGGTGAGTTTGATGGTGATGAGTTTAGAATTTGTTTGGAAT
This sequence comes from Protopterus annectens, assembly GCF_019279795.1. Lineage (NCBI taxonomy): Eukaryota > Metazoa > Chordata > Ceratodontiformes > Protopteridae > Protopterus > Protopterus annectens. The sequence goes on along the minus strand of NC_056734.1, from coordinate 433,951,979 downwards.
TCATTGAGTTGGTGTTAAGAAATAATTTCATTCATTTTGACGGAGAGTTCTATCAGCAGGAAAGTGGGGGTAGTGATGGGGGCATGTTGTGCCGCCACATAAGCAAACATTGTGCTTTATATGTGGGAAACTGGAGTTTATTTTTAACTCATCCTATACTCAGTATTGGCACTATTATAAACAGTACCTGGATGATATTTGGATTTTTTGGATTTGTACAGAAGAAAAATTGATGGGAGTTTATTGAGTATATAGGGTCTACTACAGAGCTTTTAAAATTTACTTACCAGATTTCTAGAGACATTTTGAATTTCTTGGATGTCACTGTTCAAAAGGTTGTAAATGTTTGAGGGTTCTGTATATCCCAAGGACACCTTTTCAAACTCTTATTTATACTTCACTAGTGCCCACCCTTATAGACAGAAGAGGAGTATTGTCAAAGGGTGGTTTATAAGGGTATCAAGAATGACCTCAGGTGAACAAGATTTTTTTTAATGCAGTAAGCTCAAGACTATGTTTCTGGAAAGGAAATATCCACACCAGATGTTAGAAGAAGTGATGAATGAGGTGAATGAAGGTAGGAAGGATGGATATGCCCCCATTTCATTAAGGAAAGAAAATGTTAAGTTGAAACAATGTAATTTTAACTATGAGAAGGATATAGAGGTAACATGCAATACAGATGTTGTGAATAACGGGTCTATATTATTATCTCGAAGTTACGGAACATGGAATACAATATGGTCAACACCATATTATCAAAGTTCTGTAACTTTGAAAATAAAAAAAAATTTGAAACATCAAATACTTATCCTGACGGGTTTAAGCAGGGGGGCAAGCCCCCCACAAGCTCTGCTACTTAAATATACCAACTCCGAGATTGCGCAACATTGCAGGAAAGGGAAATCTTCCCTTCCCGCTCCATACTCTGTTAAAGTGCGATCTCGGAGTTGGTATATTTAAGCAGCATGGGGTGTGGGGTGCAGGGGGGCTTGCCTCCCTGCCTAAACACCCTTTACTTGTTTTTTTTCAGGGTCTTGTAGAATTTTGATGGTTTACTGGTTCGATCACTAAAGTTCGATATTTAGTGATTCGAAGCATTAAACTTTCAAGATTCTAATATAGACCCGTGAATAACACAAACTTTAAAGGAGCTTTGATACTGAACTACAACAGTGATGCAACTCTTATTAAAATGTTATATTGAATAACTGGGAAATATTTGCTAGTTTTTCTGATCTGGAGGTGATTTTTAAAGATCCTATTAAATTTGTGTTTAGGAAAGGGAGTAATATTAAGGAAATCCTGGAATAAGATAAAAGTAAGAATAATGTTTCAAGTAAGAAAAAGTTTGGTACATATAAATGTGAGGTTTGAGCTCAGTGCCTATACCTACTCAACAGTGAGTCAGTATATTAGAGGCAGGGACAGGTATATACAAACTAGAACATTTACTAATTGTGACAGTAAGGGGGTAGTATACATCGCTGAATGTAAAAAATGTGATGCCTTCTATGTAGGGAAGACTGAGTGCAAGCTCAAACAGAGGATTTACGAACACATCTATGACATTAAAATTAAAGATGAAACAAATGCTTTATATAAGCACATCAAATGTTGTAGTCAGGCTGTTTTTTCATTCCTTGTACTGGAAAAAATAGTACAGGACTCAAAGTTAGACCTGGGGAGACAAGAATAGAATATAGGGAGATCTATTGGCAAGTGGTGTTGGAAGCCAACAGACACCTGGTTTGAATGAATATGTCTCCCTGGCCCCCGCTTTGAAGCTTAGAGCAGCCAGGTTATAATTTTAGACTGGCCATACCTCTGTACAGCCTTTTAGTCACGTTATAATTATACTTGTATTTTTTATGTGAATTTGTCTTCTTATTCTTTTTCTGCATCGATGTAGGATATTTTATATTTTATATAATTATATTTTATATTTTACATTTTATATTCTATATTTTGATGCATAAAATGTGGCTATGAACTCTGTTGTCCTACTGTCACTCTCTCAAACATTTTACTGTTAGAGAATATTGCAGTTTTAAAATGTAAGGAATTTTACCTATTCAGTTTTGGTTCTTCACTAGGGTATACACTTTTTAATAACAGATGGAACGATTTATATGTAATTTATTCATTTTAATATTCGGTAGTTATTTATTCTATTACTTTTACTAAATTTGTTATTTAAGTGCATTTACAGTTATGTATATGTATTTACATGGATTTCTGCACTTGGCATCTTTTGGAAGTGTAGGTACAGGAAATTTCTCTCTTTTTTGTGTCTTTTTCATGTTTTATATTTATTGATGTGTATTTGATTGTTGCTCAGTTTATATTTTTGTTATGTATTTTCTATTTTGATGTTATAGGTTGTGCTATTACAATGAGATTGGGTGCTAAGTATTTGTTTAACATTTATACTTTTATTCTGACTGTTTCGTCCACCATGTAGATAGCACAGTGCATGTTTCTTTAAAATTATGTCCTTTAAAATTAAGTTGGGTTAATTGGTTTTAATTAATGTTTAATTTATTATTATACTTGATTAGTAAGAGTATTTAAATGGGTAGGGTATAGCTGGTCCAGTATTTGATGAAGTCCTTTGTCCTTTGTTCAGGATGAAAAACGTGATGATTCAGTTAAGGCATTTTATTTGTGCTTTTTTGTGACAATAAACACTATTTTTGTTAAAATGGACATTCCTGTGTGGTTCTTGTTGTCCTCTGCAGTGCTTTACTGTTTTTTTTTATTTCTGTTTATCCTTTTCTCAATTGGACAAGAGGGAGATTAGGCAGCTAATTTGATCTGAGGCAATGGGGATGAAAAGAGCGTTATGGGTACAGGCAGGAGCTCAAGAGCTGGATCCATAGTCTAGTATATGCGGCCGAGTGGGATCCGAGTTTCAGATCTGAACCCATTAGTGAGGAACAATGGTAACAGACAACACAGGTGCCTAGTTATGGGGAGTACATAACTTATAATTTCATAATCTTTCCCTATTTCTGTACCTCTTTTTTTTCTCTTCCTCCTTTGTGCACCATTTGGCATTGCTCACTCTGGACTTGCAGCAGTCCCCAGCAATGCAATGCAGTTCAATGCCTAAGGAGAAAAGTGAAACAATGTAGGTTGCCTTTTGTAGCATAAACAAGCCTGGTGGTAGTGAATGAACATTAGCAGTCTGTATGGTACTCAGTGAAGAAAATATTCCTGCCAGGTGTCATTCTCTGTGGCATAAGGTGTAAATGCAGTGATCTTAGAGAAACAAAACAGCTAACACTGATTTCAAATCCAGTGAAGTGATACTTTTAAAGGAGGTGGGTATGAATTCATATTTACACACATTTTGAGTTATTGTATTGCTGTTTGAAAATCAACTATTCCCAGTATTACTTACAACACGTGAGCTGTTGTCTGTCCCTTTTAACATTATTTGCCAGTACCTACAGTCTTGATAATGTGGGCTAGAAGTTAAAGTTTGGATGTGTCAAGGAGATGTGAGAAGGATGAATCTTCCTTATTTGGCCCCAAAGTAAAGGACATGCATTTGCCTCTTCATTGGAGCACAATACAATGGCTCCTGCAAAGTCCCCCAGGTCTTCATTGGAGTCGAGGGAAAAAGTAAGAAAGATGAAGGATCTGACATCTTCCGATTCAAAGTCTCTTAGCCTACCCTTGGATCCTATGGAGGGTTTAAGAATCTTCCAATATATTTTTGCTCATTGTAGATGTCCATTTTGAACACATAGCAGTGGACACCATCGGTCTGCTTATGAAAAGGTTCAAGCAGATTTATTGTCAGAAATGCATATCTCCTGTAAAGAAAAAAAAATGCAGGACTAAAAGACAGAATAGAGGCAAATAGTTGGCTCTTGGTGGAAGGATTAAATACATTTTGTACTGAATCTTAACAAAAAAATCTGATGTTGTCCTTCTCATTCTTTCTCACTTATGGGTCTTGGATCTGATCCTTAGATCTGACATGGCTGCATAATTCAGACTATGGATCCAACTCTTGAGCTCCTCCCTCTACCTAAAATCCCCCACTCCATCCCCATTGCCTCAGATCTCATTTGCCGCTATTGTGGTTAGACATAGGTTCCACTCTCCAGCATTTCTAAACAAGTTTAATATATTTTTTCTTCTAAAAATCCTATAAATCTCTGCCATAAATCTTAAAACCTTATTTTCTTACTACCGCCCTCTTAACTCTTGCTGCCATTAGGGTGATTTTTGCCCTTTCAACTAATTTATCCCCTTCAAGATTTTAGTAGTCTTTTGTACCAGTGTTGGGACTTTTTCTTACCTACCTTTTGTATGGTAATTCTGTTTATTACCATAGTTGGTAACTTGTAACTTTGTAACTTTTTCTATCTGTTAAAAAACATATATCTTGACTGTTGTTTTTCTGTCTGTTTAACAGCTAGTTTTTACCAGTTACAATGCCTGATAAACCTACGGGTTTTAAAAAAAATGCACTTCTTGTGGGCATAAGATTCCAAACTCAGAAGCTCACAAGTAGAGTGCTTATTTCCTTGATCCTGACCATTTAAATACGTCCTGTACAGTATGCTCTACTTTTAGATGTAGAGCTTTGGCTGACAGGTATAATAAACTTATATTAAAAGGTTTACTTCCTGCTTCTTCATCTTCCAGGGCTCAAACTCCCCTCAAAAACTGGCAAGGCAACTTCATTGGAGCACAAGAAAATGTCTCCTGCAAAGTCCCCACAGGTCTTCATTGGAGTCTAGGGAAAAAGGAAGAAAGATGAAGGATCTGACATCTTCAGATTCAAAGTCTCTTAGCCTACCTTTGGATCTGGAACCATCATCATATCCGAAGGTGTTGGCTCCTATAGTTACATCTCCCTCACCATGGCCATCCACACTGGATCCTAAGTCTTTGGCACCAAACCCAAGTACATCTTGTTGGAGCTGTACTCCTGAGTACATGGTGAAGTCTGTTTTGCTCTGCTTGCCTGTGCAAGTGTTTCAAACTCCAAAGAAACATTCCAGACCCCCTTCCACAGCATCTTCTAGCTCCTCCTTATGTTTATCAGAAGCAGACGTGGATAGGGTGATGTGAAATTTTCTCATGGCTCAGTTCCAGGTGGGGGTCCTTCCAGCTCTATTCCCTACTGGATCCGTGAGTGTACATTCAAAATCTATTCTATCTCCTTCTCTAATCCCACTTGTGGTTTCTGAGCCCAGGATTTGAAATCCCCGAGAGGTTTGGTGTCAGATCCAAGGAACATTTCCGCATCCACTCTATTTTCCTGATGGGTTCTGCTCCAATACCCTCAGATCAAAATGGGTCTCAGAGCCAAAGTGTCAGTGTTAGATCTGAGGGGGTGGGATCAGCTCCAGTGTTGTTGGATCCATCCTTCCCCCTTGGATCTTCAGCCCTAGACAGTTTGGGTCCGATTCTCCCCTCAAAGCTCAGATCCGGGGGATGGCCATTATCTACTTTTCTTGGAAGCTTCGGCTCTGAGGGGGCAGGTCGGGGCTTCTCCTGGGCCCTCTGCCTTTGAGGTGCTAGAAATGGCTTTCTCTCTCCAGGGAGAATGACCCTCTCATATTTTGGATCCTACCCCTTTACTATCATCAATTCTGAGCTCTGAGTTAGTCAGACCTATTCCAGAGGAACAGCCAGTTCCAATGGACCTCCAGACAGTTTCAGTAGAGCAGCTTCCTGTCTCTTCTGACACCTCTCCAGAACATCCCACAGAAGAGGTTCCCCGGAAGAGGATGTGTAAAATGAGACACATAGACTCCCCCCTTGGAGTATCTCATGGAAGACACAGATTTTGATGAAGGAGAAGGATCCCCCAGATTACCACCGGATAACATCTCCTTTAGAGATATTCTAGAGATCCTGAAGCAGAAAGGTGGTTGGTCATCCTAAACTCCTTCTGCTGAAGAATTTATTTTCCTGGAGGCTTTTGTTTCTGACCCATCTATGTCTTGGGTCAACCCCTGGCCAATGAACTAATTGATCTGGTTTTCTGGTAGACATGGAAGGAGATGGATATTGTCGAGCCCATTTCTGAGTGCCCTGACAAATCTTTGGCACCACCTGAAGACAGACCCCACTGGAGCAAAGAAGCCCCGGTTGATGCTATAGTGGTGGTGGCAGGCACTATGAAAAGGCTACAGTCTAGAGCATTGGACAGAATTGGAAAGTGAGTGTTTGCTTCAACTACCTTCGCACTGAGGTCACTTAACTAGCTGGCAAATTTTACCAGACTTCAGAAAGATTTGACTAGAGAACTTTCAAATACGCTCTCAGAATCCATGTCTGCTGAGGATTTCAAGAGAACATCATCTCAACTGGCCACTCTTTAATCCATATCAAATGTTTTGATGAGGCTAATCTCTCACACAGCTCAAAGTACCTCATGAGCAGCTGGTTCAGGCATCGTTTAGGCATCACCATAAGGAGATATGTCTGGATGCGACTATTTGACTTTGCAGAGGCTTTTAAGATGTATTTTATTAAGGCCCCATTTGATGGCACTTCCTTGCTTGGGCCATCAGTAAAGGACACACTTACCCACAGTGAAATAAATGGAAAGACCCTATCTGCCATAGGGATCAAAGTTTCTAAACTTCAGCGGACCTTCTCTAGGAATCAGTGAGGCAGTAAGAAAATGTGGTTCCACAAATCTCAGGGACAGTTCCAGGATTCACATGGGGAAAATTCTTCCAGAGGCAGAGGAGGAAATTTTAATGACTGACATTACCCTAGAGGTGGAGGAGACACACAAAACCAGGATTTAGAGATTCTTTTTCAGATAGGCCCTATCAGTGCTCCTGAAGTGCTGCCCATCTGCCCTACTCTGAATGCAGTCGGGGGTTGATTCTCTTTGTACCTAGATGCCAGGACAAACATCACGAAAGATTCATGGGTACCAAGAATGATATCCAGAGGCTATTTAATACCATTTTTCCTTTATATTCACTGTTAGAGGAAGAAGATTCCCGATGTTCCATCCAGTCAGAAGATGTCTGCAGCACAATAAATTCAAAAGTTGCTAGAAAAAAAGAGTGATCCAGAAGGTTCCCCCGAGACCAAATAGGATTCAGAACTTGTTCACCCTTCTTTTTAGTGCCAAAGAAAACAGGGGACCTCAGACCCATTTTGGATCTAAGCAGATTGAATCAGTATGTTAAGAAAGCGAAGTTCTGGACGGTCACAGTTCAGCACATCCTGCCTTTTCTACATAAGAATGATTGGATGTGCTCTGCAGATCTTCAGGATGCACACTATCATATCAAAATAGACAGACGATCCATAAGACATCTCCACTTTTGGCTGGGAGTCAGTCTTACCAATTCAGAGAATGGCCCTTTGGACTCACCCTAACCCCCAGGGTGTTTACCAAATGATTGGCAATAGTCGCAGCTCACTTGAGACTGAAGGGATTCCAGCTGTTTCCATATCCAGATAACTGGCTTCTGACTGTCCCATCCAAGCATCAACTTCAACTTGCCAGGGACTATTTGCTTTAGATTTCTGACTCCTTGGGCATTACGATAACTCTCACCAAATCAAAACTTGCTCCAGTTCAGAGCCTGTAATTCACCAGGACATCTACACAAATAGCATCATTGCCTATCCACCACATTACTTCTATCAGGAAGGAAGTTCAGGCAATTCTCTCTCATTCATCCCCCAACAAAATTAGTTCTTCAAGCTCTGGGGTCAATGGCAGCTGCCATAGTACTCCTTCCTTGCAAGGTGCAGGGTTTGAGTCTCACAAGGGATAATTGGCTAAGCTTAAAATGGCTCACAAGGGTAGTTAGCTTAGTACTAACCTATGAACCTATGAACCTATGAACCTCTTGGATGCTGCTCAGTTGGGCTGGGGGCATATCATGGGAAGAACTGTTCAAGAAATGTGGTCCCCCATGTGACCAAGATGCATATCAATGTCCTAGAATTGCAAGCAGTCCCTCTAGTGTTTCAAGCTGCTTTTCCCTTTGGGACTATTGTGATTCAAACCGACAACATGTCTGTAGTCTGGTATATCAACAAACAAGGAGGAGCCCAATTTTAACCCTTTGCAGAGAGGCCATGAGGGTTTGGGAATGGGTGATCTCATCAGACCACTTTCTTATTGTAATGCCCATTCCAGGGAATACCAGTGAGCTTGCAGACAAACTAAGCAGATCCATTCTGATGCCTCACAAGTGGTCTCTCAATCAGTCAGTAGCAAATATGACTTTCAGGCATTGGGGCCAACCTTGCTGCAATCTATTTGCCACTCCTCTCGACAAGTGCAGTAAGTACTTCTCTCTGATTTCCTTCTTGGTGGGAGTCACCAAAAGATGCTTTTCTTCATGCTTGGCCCTCGGATCTCCTTTATGCTTGCCCTCCTCTTCCCCTGATTCTGAGATTTTTGCAGAAAGCAAGCAGGCTGAAGAGTTCTGTAACCCTCATTGCCCCATTCTGGCCTTGGCAAATATGATTCCCCTTTCTACGATCTCATCTTTGTTATTCTCCATGGATACTGGGACCCACTCAAGATCTCCTGTCTCACCCATCATGGATTCAACACCCCAACATTCCAGCTGTCAAGCTGACTGCATGGTTTCTCCACTTCCAGTAATAGTTAGACAGTCCAGGCTTTCATCTCAAGTTCATGATATTAACTTGGCTTCTCAAAAGGATTCAACCAAAAAAAGTGTATAGAAGCAAGTGGAAAAGGTTCTCTATTTGGGCATTGGATAAAGGCATAGATCCTTTTTCTGCACCAATTTTGGCTATTCTTCAATTTTGACAACTCTTTTCAAAGGTGGTCCTTGCTTCTTGACAAACTTCAGTTGTCAGCAATTTCAAATTTCCACACAGGGAATTGATTTTTTTTCCAGTTATAACTTTAAATTATCTAGCTAATACAGTTAGGCTGCCCTCAGTTTTTAGGGATTGGCTATTAAGTTTTTTTTTCTTATGGTCCTTTTTTATTATGGATTTATGATGGACCAAGATTTGTTGAAATTCTTTAATTATTCATATCTAAATATATACATTCTCTTTTCAGAATTCTAGCTTAAAAAATTAAATCTGATGTTGTCAGGCTACACTTAATCCTTGACTGTGGGTTTGGCTCTGTATCTTGGAACCAACTTGGCCATTATTCCACCTTGCTCCTTCCAAAACCTCTCGAGCTTAGCTTTACCCATAATGCTCTTCTCTGGATTACCCCAGATCTTGTTTGCTGCTTTTAGTGCCAGATGCATTTTCCTGTTAGCTCTCAAGCAAACTTATCTCATCAAAACTGTAAGTGTTCTTTCTTTAAAACCTTTGTTAGTTTCTCCTTATCTATATTTCACTTACCCAGCTCCTCTATAGGCTCTTCCTTTAACACAAGTAGTGCTTTTCTTCTAAATACTATCATTGGCAGTTCTCCTCCTTTTCGCTTCTCTTCTCTATCTTTACTTTTACAGTAAATGTTAATACCATTGTTGGCACTTTTCTTCTATCAATCTTTCTAATTACCGCTATGGTAAACCTTCTGTACTACTGTTAATACGTTTCTTCCTAGCTATCTTTAAAAAAGAAAAAAAATAAACTTATCTTCCCTTCCCTTCTTTCTGACTGTGGGTTTGTGTGTGTGTGTGTGTGTGTGTGTGTGTGTGTGTGTGTGTGTGTGTGTGTGTGTGTGTGTGTCTCTTCTGGCATGACTCAAAAGGCTAAGAGTACTTCTGACTTCAAAAGATGTCAGAAGTGTGATCTGAAATTGCCACATTCTGATGGGTACTCCTTATGTGTCTACTGTTTGAGTCCAGTGCACCTTCAAGGAAACTGTGCTATTTGTCAAAGCCTCAGTCATCAGATCCTTGTGTAAAGAAAAAACAAACTTATTTTAAAGAGCCTTATTAAATCTAGCTTCGACAAGGCCATATCTGTGTCTACCAAATCTAAAACTGAAGTTAGCTCCCCTTCTTCTTCCTCTTCATCTAAACATGAAGGATCCAAGAAGAGGAGCCAGGTGGTTCTGACAGTCTCATCGGTACTACCAATTAAAATGACTAAAACTTCCCCGGTTCTCACAGTTTCAGTGGAACCTACTGGGAAACTGCTTCCACCTTCAGTGCTGTTGGTGCCGATCTCTGCACCAAAAAGTTCAGCACCCACTACTGTTATGAACAAAAAGATTTTGGTGCCTCTTCCCTCCTTGGTTCCAGCGGTTTCAGAGCCAAAGGAGTTTTCATTTAAAGACAGACCCCACACAAGGTGCTCACCATCATTAGACCTTTTTCCAGACCAACCTCCAAGCCCCTTCTTGGAGAAACTCTGATCCCTGTCAGTCTCTTCAGTCCATTCAACCAAGAGCCTCATGGAATCTGATTTTTTGAGGCTGGTATACCAGCTCCTGGTGGTGAGGGGATTAGCTACTTTACTGGTTCCTAGCCTCCCTGGCTCCAGAACCTTACCTGTATCTTCACCAGTTTTTGTTCCTTTTCTGACTCCAAGTGAGCCTTCAGAGTTTCCAGCTCTGACACTTATAGTTTTGACCGTATCAGTGCCAGTTAGAGCTTCATCTCTGGCACCGGTAACTACCCCAAGCTCTTTCATTCTGTTGGAACCAGAAACCTCTTGGGATCAAAGCTTTGCTGTCCATTCCAGGGAGCATGGATCCACTCCAATGTACTTAAAGCCATCCATGCTCCTCAGGGCATCAGCACACGTGAGTTTGACTCTGGCTTCGTCTTCTGAGGCTGCTTCTTTGGTGCAGGATGGGACCATGGTTCTGAGGTAGTCTATCTCAGTTCCAGACTTCCATTTGTCTATGGGGGGCTGCTTTCCAGGACATGGAGAAGGCCTTGTCCACTGCCAGCTCACAGTCAATACCATTCTCATCAGATCAACATCCCTGTCCTTCCCATTGCCCAAAGCTACTTCCAGCCTCTACCCTGGGACAGCGGGCATGGAAACCTCAGGATTCAACTACAGTGGTCATGTCCTTTTCAGACACCTCTCCAGACCATCCCACTGAGGATGTACCCCTGAAAGAAAATTGCAAGAGGAAGCACTTGGAGTCCCATGAAGAGTCTTACATAGAAAATACTGATTTCAGTGAAGGGGATGGTTCCCCAAAGTCACCCCCAGAAGATGTCTCTTTTGCAGACATACTAGAGATCCTGAAGCAGAGGGGTGGCTGGACTTCCCATCAGCCTTCATCAGAGGAATCAGTATACCTGGAGGCTTTCCATACTTGACCATCTACCTCTTGGATCTTTCCTCCCGCTGATGATCTAATTAAATTGATTGTGCAGTGGGCTTGGAATATACCTGATTCTATTGAGCCAATCCCCAAGAGACCAGACCACATTTTGTCAGCCCCTCAGGATCAGCAGCATTGGGCTAAAGGGATACCAATAGATGTCATGGTGGTTGCAGCAGACACAAACAAGGAACTTGCTGAAGAAAGTCTTAATATCCATCTTCCTAATAAAGAGTCTAGGATGAGGGATACATTTGGGAAACACGTACATGCTTCATCGACCTTCATGCTCAGGTCCTTGAACTTCATGGCACATTTCACTATACTTCAATGAGATCTAATAAAGGAGCTATCAGATACTCTGACAGGGCCAGTAGCTGAGGGGTTCAGGGTAAAGTAGCTTCCCAGCTGGCAATCCTTGATTCAATATGAAATTAATCCATGAGGCTCATTGTTCATGCAGCTGAAGGGACAACTAGGGCAGGGTGTTCTGGCTTAGCCATGAGGAGACCCATCTGAATGCTGTTATGTGAGTTTTTGGAGCCATTCAAGTCTGCTTTGTTCAGTGCTTTCTTTGACAGAACATTCATTTTTGGCCCTAAAATTAAAGAGACTGTTGCCAGATGTGAGAAGAATGGAAAGACCCTTTCTGCCATGGGCGTACACTTTTCCACTCCTCAGTAGTTGTACTCCGGGAACTAGAGAAGTGGGGAGCTATGGTTCAAAAATCAGTGGCAATGACTTCCCGTATGGTAGAGGGGGGAGTTACAATGGAAGATTCCATGCTCAAGGCAGAGGTGGCTCACAAAATCAGGGTTCCAGGGATTCATTCCCTGGTAACTCCTATCAGCACTCCCCTGAATGGAGGCCCAATTGCTGTCCACTGGAGGCAGTTGGGGGATGATTATCCCTGTACCTATCTGCCTGGATAAATATAACAACAGATAATTGGGTGCAGAGGATTATAACCAGAGGTTACAACATCCCATTTTCAAAAAAAAAAAAAAACAGACAACCAGAAATAATCCCAGACATTCCACCCAGTGTCAGGGATGCAGCAGTCTTAGAAATTCAAAAACTGCTTGACAAAAGGGTCATCCAAGCAGTCCCGCCAGACCAAATAGGGTCCAGAGTTTACTCAAGATTCTTTTTAGTGCCAAAGAAAATAGGGGATGAGAGACTGATTTGGGATCTCAGTGTGTTGAACAAGGCAGTTCAACAAACCAAATTCTGAATGGTTAATGTTCAGCCTATACTTCTGTTCTTATGAAAAGATGATTGGATGTGCTCAACAGATCTTCAGGATGCATATTATTACATAAAAATAAACAAGTGCTCCAGAAGATTATAGCACTTCTGGCTGGAAGCCAGTCATTATCAGTTCAGAGCCTTGCCCTTTGGTCTCACTACAGCCCCCAGGCTGTTCGCCAAATGCATGGGAACTGTAGCACCTCACTTCAGACTGTAAAGATTCTGTATGTTCCATACCTAGACAACTTGCTCCTCACTGAAGATCACTGTAAACTATGAAAAATCCCATAAGATAAAAAAGCAGTTAGAATTTATAGGAGCGGTGTTAAACACAAGCACCGGTATCACATCTCTTCCCCAGAAAGACTTCAAAGAATAAAATCTTAAGTCAACCAGGTTATTTGCAAGCAAAATGTTGAATGCAAAACTGTTGTTACAAACTCTAGGATCAATGTCAGCTGCCATCACTTTAGTTTCCCTTGCAAGATTTCACATACAAATCCTACAATGGCTCTTGGCGTCACAATGGTCTCTCCCTTTTTTTTTTAATTTCTCCATGTCTTTTGGGTTTCTAATACCATGATGGGAATGGACCCCATTCCTAAGTCAAAGTATGATTAAAGTTCATGAAATTAGTATTGTTTCACTCTTTGATGTTAGCCAAAAGTGCTCTTCGCAGCACCCGCAATGCGCCCAGTAATGACTCCTTCTGCAATTTGTACGGTGTTACATGAATTGGTAACATATCTAAATATGATTGTAAATTCCTTTTTATAAGACCAGTTGCTCCTACTACTATTGGAACTATTTGGGTATCTTTCTTCCACATGGCTCTTGTTTCCGCCTGCAGATCAAGGTATTTTATGACTTTATGTCTCTCTCTGTACGCAAGACACTGTAGTCAGTAGGTGTGGTGATTTCAATGATCAATGCTACTTTTGTCCTCTTTTCTTGGACCACTATATCCAGTTTTCTAGCATCTATCTTTTGGACTGTTGGTATTGGGTGATTCCATGTGATGTAAACGTCATCATTTTCTATGATTTTCTGTGACTCATGTTTCCACTGTTTTTCAGCCACTCCGATACCATAATGTTTGCACAATCTCCAGTGTAACAATCTTGCCACATTATTATGCCTTTTTCAGTATACAGTCCCTCTGCCATTAGAGAGTCACAACCAGCAATAAGGTGTGTGACTGTTTCCAATTCGGTTCCACAAAACCTACATATGTCTGTTTCTCCAACATGTTCAATGGACTTAGTAAACCAGCATGTACGTAGCCCACTATCTTGGGCTGCCAATATTAACCTTTCATTTCTTGATGTAAACTTCATTTCTTGATGTAAATTTCATTTCTTGATGGTCCTGACGGAAACAACCAATGTCCCATCAGGTAATGATCACCAATATATGCAAGAAAGACCTGAGTTGGTGGCTTCACTCTAATGAAACTTTTTTGAGCTGACCAATTTGTCCCTCTTCAACCCCAAGCCATAGTGACAGCCATTATCTGGGAAAGACAGTCCAAGGTACTTGGTCCCAGTTAGAGGCCAATCTGCACATCAGTGTTCTAGAGATGAGGGCAGTGCTTTTGTTGTTACAAGCATTCCAAGAATCCCTAACCTTGGGAATGATTGCGATACAGACAGATGATATGTGGGTTGTTTAGTACATCAACAAGATGGGGGAACCAGATCTTACCCTCTTTTTCGAAAAGCACTCAGGGTGTGCCAGTGGACAATTTCATCCAACCACTTTCTAATTGCAATGCATATTTCAGGGAGCTCCAATGTGATTGTGGACAAATTGAGTAGGAGTATCCTAATGCCTCACAAGTGATCTCCCAATCCTTTGGTGGTGGAAAGGATATTCCACCAATGGGACCAGCCCTGCTGTGACCTCTTTGCATCCCCCCTGAACAACAGGTACCCTGATCCACCCTCCAGGAGAGTTATTGAGAGATGCTCTCCTTCATGACTGGTTCCCTGGTCTATTGTATGCCTTTCCCCTGATTCCTCTCATTTCCCAGTTTCTGAAGAAAGCCAACAGGTCGAAGAACAGGATAATTCTCATTGCCCCATTCTGGCCTGGACAGATATGGTTTCCCTTTCTTTGGTCTCACCTAATTTGGAAACTTTGGACTCTGGACCCAGCTCCAGATCTTTTGTCCCATCCAGAGGGACTCGTTCATCAGAATCTTTAAAATCTCAAGTTCACTGTGAGGCTTCTCCAGTTCCAATGATTGCCAGCCATACTAGCCTCACTGCTCCAGTACAACAAATTGTTCTAGCTTCCCATAAACCTTTGACTAGACAATTGTACATCAGCAAGTGGCAAAAATTTTCAAAATGGGCTACAGAGAGTAACATCGACCCATATGCTGCACCAGTTGATAGGGTCTTGGAGTTTTTAGCATCGCTATTAAGTGCAGGTGCCTCTTCCTTGACCATATGAGTGCATCTAGCTGCAATTTCAAACTTTCATTATATTCTAAATGATACAGCTGTTATGTCCCACAAACTTTGTAAAGCCGTTCTGAAAGGAACCTTAATGCTCAGACCTGCATACAAGGACCCTCTACACCTTGGGACTTGAATCTGGTGTTATGGTCTGTAATTCCCCATTTGAAGTATTTATCTTGGAAAAGATTATTTTTGGTTGCTATTACTTCTGCTAAAAGAATATGTGAGCTACAAGGCTTATCTTGCAAGCCTCCTTACCTAATCTTCAATAAGGGCTGGGTGTCCTTGCGAATAAATCCTTCCTTTCTACCAAAAAGTGAGACTAATGTCAACCAGACTATATAATTTCACACATCTTTTTCCCAAATTTTCAAACAAGGGTGAATATTGTCTGCATTTGCTAGATGTTCACAGACAATTACATTTTGACCTTCACAGAAAAAAATAATTCAGAAAATCTGATCAGTTGTTTGTTTCCTTCTCTTCTACTACTAGGCAAACCAGTTTCTAAGTTTACTCTGCATAAATGGCTCAAAAACTGTATAACCTTCATTTATAACAAAAGGAAAGTGCAACTACCAGAACCTGTAAAGGCACATTCAATGAGGGCAATAGCTGCTTCTGCAGTCTTTCATTCCAGAGCTTCTATCGCCGATATATGTGCAGCTGCTACTTGGGCATCTCTGCATACTTTTATTACTCAATACAAGCTGGATCTGGTCTCTAGGAGACGAGCATCATTTGGTTTAATGGTGCTCAGGAATATGCTTCCGTGAGACCTGTCAAGATTTAGGTAGCTGGGGACTCTGTCCCACAGTGAAGGATTAAGTGAAGATTGACAACGTCAGATAAAGAAGTTATGTCTTACCATAACGTTCCATCTGTGTTGTTGATTTTCACTTATCTTTGACATTCCTACCCACCTTCACCCAGCCCTTCAGGCTTCTTGGTGGAACTGATCTATCCCAATAGATTGGATTCTCTTTTTATGAAAAAACAAGTAATCTCCATGGTATCCCCAAAGTCTCAAAACAACCCACTAAACAAGTGTAGTGGATCCTAAAACAAAACAGTGTAAGAAACTTCTGTGTGTGGAAGATTTTCAGTCCATATATCTCTAGTTAATCACTATATTAATCAGATCAGACAATGGTAGTAGAAGTAGCGAACTTAAACTCATCTTAAGTCAAAACAAAACAAAACAAAAAATAATAATAGAAAATATATAATTGTACAGCATTACTAAGTATTCAGAAGTAATCCAAGCAAGGCAGGCAGTCTGTTTCCAGTCAAAAAGCCTTTATTAAGTACACAGACAAGTGATCCAAGTAAAACAAAAATAGAGTAATAATTTCCCCACAAGCTTTCTAATCTAAGTACATATTGAAATAAATAAAACACAAACCATATTACTCTTCTCCAAGTATAAGCAGGGTGGCAAGTCCCTGTGAACCCCCTACACCCCCTGCTACTTAAATATATCAACTCCAAGATTGCACTTTATTGTAGTGAAGTGCATGGGGGTGCAGGGGGGCTTTCCCCCCTTCCTATACTTGCAAAAGAGTAATATGTTTCTGTATGTAGTTTTGCTGCAGTATAGTTGTTTTGCTGTACTGTGTTTTTTTTCTCGATATTTTGAGTTTCAGTATTTTGAGTTTTTGAATTGAAGGATTTGGAAAGGCAGTATTTTGAAGTGGACCCATATATATATATATATATATATATATATATATATATATATATATATATATATATATATATATATATACATATATATATATGTTTATATATATATATATATATATATATATACATATATATATATATATATATATATATATATATATATATACATATATATGTACATACACACACACACACACACACACACATATCTATCTATATTGATATATACACATATATATATATATATATATATATATATATATATATATATATATATATATTCATATATATATATATATATATATATATATATATATATATATATATATATATTCAGAGATTCATAGGTATATAAGTGTGTGTATGGTATATATATATATATATATAGGTTGCCTATATATATATATATATATATATATATATATATATATATATATATATATATATATATATATATATATATATATATACACACACATATATACATATATAGTTATACCAAATCTGAAATTGCACTACAGTGGGGAAAATTTCACAGTCCCCACTGTATTGCAGACTCACTACAAACAGTATTCCTGCACTGCCCCGTGTTCAGTGTTTCAGACTGTCAGTCATATAGTCTCAATCAAATGGTGTTCAGCATTCTGAAATGTTGATCCAATGAATTAAACCCATTTTATCACAGAGCTGATGTTTTAGAGAACCCTATAAAATTATTTTATTTGCATCTATTTTGTTATTAAACAATAGGAATCAGTTTAGCTCACTTTAAAACATTTTTGAATTATTTCAATTTAGTCAAATACTATTGCATATACCAACAAAAGGCAATTAATGGTAATTGTAAAGAAACAGAGTATGGCACTCTGAAATTGGATAAGAAATAAATGCAAAAGATTCAAGCTTAGAAGTTGTGCTGGCAAAAATAAAGGAAGAAGTTATGCACTTACCATAACATTCCATGTGAGTTGTTCATCTCACCTTCATTCTTTACTGATGGGTTTGGATCCCTCTGCTCCATTACAGCCAATTGCAAGCTCGAGGTCTTCAAATAGCTCAAGGCCAAGTCCCTATCCCATGATGCACGTGGAGTTACTTCAGATCTTGTTTGCTGTGTATAATACCATATGTCATTCTTTCACTCCCTAGAGAAAGGTATAGAAGGCTTGAGTAACCAGGATGGATCCAGCATTTCGGTCATCTAACAGCTCAGCAGGGGGTAGGAGGGAGGGATGTAAGAATGAAGGCGAGATGAACAACTCACATGGAATGAACCAACCAATCCTAAATGCAGACAACAGTTCCCCTTAGCTCGAACAGACGAGTGACACACAACAAAGTGCCAACAGCCTCACTTTATTCCAAGATACGAACAACATAAAGAAAATGTACAGCACTGAGATCTCTATACATCCAAGTGATACATCCAGGTTTAGCGCTTTCATCTGATTTACACAGACTTCCTCAGAACCAATTAACTGGAAGTTAACAGCTCCTTATAAACCAAAATTTTGGCGCCAAAAACTCAATTGTTTGTTCAATTTGAATTCAAAATAATTAATATATGTATATATATATAAAATATTAAAATTTAAAAATTTTTTACTGTATCAATACATATGTATTAAAAGATTAATATATATGTCATATATGCTAATATTAAGAACATAGTAATGAACTTAAAAACATAACATAGCTGACAGTTCTACACTGCTTGTATCTTCTATAGGTATACACTAAATGCCAACCACTCTTGCTACGAAAAGTCGTGCAAATACATTTAGTGTATCCAATACATGGTATCAAATGTATCCGAACCCAATATAGAAAAAACCTATAGTGTTGCTATCTATACTTCACCCTATTGTGGATACTAACAGGGTTGTTAATGTTCAAAAAGCTGAATAAAAACTAAAATCTATTTACAACATATGAAGAGAATCTAAATAACCAGCTATAAAGCTTATCTTAATCTAAAATTAAGAATGGTTTTAAACTAATATACTCATTTAACCCAGGATACGTTGTGGCATCACAACAAATCTGCCACTTACTCTCCAATAACCCAAGATACGCTTTCCAATTTCCCATACCTACTGACATGTCAACTTGATCTATTATGGCAAAACTAAATTTATGTTCTTTCCCTTTTTCAATTACATGTTTACTGAGGGCATTTTTTGCATCGCATTTACTGATTTTATATATATGTTCATAAATGCAAGTTTTTAGCCTTCTCTCTGTCTTGCCTACATAATATGCAGTGCACTGTGAGCACGTGGCAAGGTATACCACCCTTTGTGTATTACAATTCCATGCTCTACATCTGCAAATACTTTTGATGATATTGTCCAATTTAATAGACTTATTCTCATTGATGTACTTGCACTGTCCACATGTTCCACACTTACTAGTACCCCTTTTATTATTATTAATTTTGTTTCTATACACCCCACTCTCTAATAATTTCTTTAAATTGTTTGAGGTTTTTAACACACACACCGGGTAATTACCAACTATGTGTCCAATTGCTTCACCACTTGATAATAAGTCCTAATGTCTACGAAGGATCTCCTTAACCAAATTGGTGTATGTGTTATACATAATAACACAAACCCTCCTGTCTTGAAACTTTTTCACAATTTTGCTGTCTGACCAAACTTTCCCTAAAAGTGGGAGATATTTTTTACCCCACTGTTGTTTTACATATTTAACCACATCATCTAACATTCTTTTAGGGTACCCTCTATCTATAAAAAGATTGTATATAACATCCAATTCATTAGTCATGAGATCCCAAGTGGAAGACATACGGGCTGCTATGATGCACTGCCCTTTTACTACATTTTTGAATATATAAGGTGGATGGCAACTACCAAATTGGATATAATCATTGGAAAACGTCTGTTTTCTATACAATTTGGAAGCAAACCCAACACCAACATTGCTGATATAAGTGTCTAAATATGCTATTCCTTCAATACCCGTTTGATGTGTAAATTCGAAAAATTCTGTGGTATTATTAATGTATGTAATGAATTCAGGAATAAGCTCACTCGGTCCCTTCCAGATGATGAATAGATCGTCCAAAAATCTAGAATATAAGGTTATATGCTTGTAATATTCACTGGGAAAGACAAATAAATTCTCCCACTCTAACATAACCAGGTTGGCAAATATGGGCGCACAAGATGCACCGATAGCGACCCCTCTGGTTTGTCTGAAAAATTCACCTTGGAACTGTATATAGTTATGATCTAATATTAGTCCCATCATATCTAATATGAGATTAATCCTTTCCCAACTCAATCCAGAATATTTACGCAAGCTGTTGCAAAAATATTCCAACCCTATGGATGTGGGAATGCAAGAAAAGAGGTCTTTAACATCAACAGTGATAAATGTAATGTCCTCTCCCCATACCTCAGGAGTTAGCTTGCTTAGAAAATCCCAAGTGTCTTTAATTAGGTGCGGGACATTAACATATATATGCTTGGTCCACTGATCTATAGTGACACCTAAACTGAATGTTTTTGATTTTGATCCAGAAATAATAGGTCTAAAGGGGGGTTTTTCCAAACATTTGTGTATCTTAGGTATTCCGACTATGTTTGCCATCCGGGGTACTCATTCCTAATAAAATTATACAACTCATTGTTAATGCAGTTGTCCAAAAGGTACTCTTCAATGGCCAAATCTATTCTTCTATATCCTATGTTAATTTGGTTGAGAGACACCTCCTCGTAGTTTCCTGAGTTAAACAAAATCTCATGTATTTCATTGTAGTACTGAAGGGTAATAATACCTCCGCCCTTATCGGGCTTCATGATCCTAATACTTTTGTTCAAAATGATTTCTTCTAAAGTTTTTCTCTCAGCTTCCATTAAATTGTCACAAAACTTTTGTTGGAGGTTTTTGTTGATCTTAATATTTTTGTATAACTCATATATTTCCCTGCATACCACTTTCTCATAAACTGCTACTTGTGGATTTGTAATGGGAATATACGAACTTTTCTTGGTAAGCCTCTGTTGATTCTCATAATATTCATTCTTTTTATCCTTAAATTGCACTGCCAAATTCAATCGACGACAAAATAATTTAATTTCTTTGATAGTGTCGAATAAATTGAAATGTACTGTGGGAATATACTTCGTTCCCTTGCTAAATAAAGTGAAGAATTCTTGTGTTATCTTAATATCCGTATAATTATACACCTTAAAGCCACTATATGTGTGTATCTTGGGTAGGGTTAAATCCGTTAATTCACTTCTTTCTTCTATTTTGAAATCCATAGACAACAACTCTGGACCACTTTCATGCATCTCTAAACCTACCCTGGCTATCTGTGAGTTGAATCCCAAAGTGCATATCTCACTACTACCATGGCTTAATATCTCCTTTGATGTGTCTTTGGGGCTGGATAAAATCTCCCCCCTTGAAAATTTGTATCCACGTTGTGTCTATGGTTTCTACCTCTCCCTATGTTATGATGTAGGTCAAAGGCGTTATCATCTTCACCTTTACGTTGTGGCCATATATACGCCCTTCCTATCTTATAATGTTCCGTATCCCTTTCAAACTTATTGACCTTCCTATTGAATACACTGTTAGCCCTATTGTTAACTATATAAAATTGTTTTGAATATAAGTCCTTCCACTGTCCAAAGTCACTATCATGTACGATTTCATCATTTAACACTTCAAGTTCATTAAATAATGCAATTTTTTCATTATTAAATTTCATAAGCATTTTCATATACATGCAACCAAAATTGTCAAACATTTTGTTAAACTCCTGCATCACAGAATTCTTATATACAATACCTAAAGGCAGTTTGAAAAAACGTAAACCCTTAGGTACTATTTGTGTTTTCATGCATTTGTCTAAATATATATTATATATTTTATATATATATATATATATATATATATATATATATATATATATATATATATACATATATTAATTATTTTGAATTCAACTTGAACAAACAATTGAGTTTTTGGCGCCAAAATTTTGGTTTATAAGGAGCTGTTAACTTTCAGTTAATTGGTTCTGAGGAAGTCTGTGTAAATAAGATGAAAGCGCTAAACCTGGATGTATCACTTGGATGTATAGAGATCTCAGTGCTGTACATTTTCTTTACGTTGTTTGTATCTTGGAATAAAGTGAGGCTGTTGGCACTTCGTTGTGTGTCACTCGTCTGTTCGAGCTAAGGGGAACTGTTGTCTGCATTTAGGATTGGTTGGTTTATCTTGTATTATTTCTGTGTTGCAACTCACATGGAATGTTATGATAAGTACATAACTTCTTTACGTGAAGTTGTTCAATCTTTCTGTTCATTCTTTACTGATGGGTAGCGTCCCAAGCGCCATCAATCTGTGGTGGTTCATGGGAGTATACTTCTCAGGACCGTGGATCCAAAGGAGGCCCTGTGCCTGGAGGCCTTGTCAACTTTGCAATGAGTGATAATGGTATGAGGTTTTGACCAAGTGGCTGCTGCACAAATGTTATCAATAGGAAGCCTGGCAGAAAAAACAGATGAAGTAGAAACTGCTCTGGTTGAGTGAGCTTTAATCTTGTGTTGCAAAGGCATATTGGCAGCAGAATAGGCAAATGTGATACAGTCAGATAACATTTATACAGAGTTGTTTTAGTCACTGGACTACCCTTCCTGGAGTCCAGGAATGAAACAAAAAGTTGGTCTGATTTCCTGAAATCTTTTGTTCTATCCAAATAAAATCTGAGTCGTCTGTTAACATCCAACTTGTGCAGCATATAGTCTACATTTTGTGAATGATTGGGGAAGAAGACTGGCAAATCAATAATCTGGTTAAGATTGGTTTCAGTGCAAACTTTGGGCAAAAAGAAGGGGTTTGTTCTAAGAGAGACTCTGTCAGTATGGAATATCAAATAAGGAGGTTTGATGGATAAAGCCTGAAGCTTGACACTCTGCGGGCAGAAGTAATAGCTACCAGAAAGATGGTCTTCCATGATAAAAATTTTAGGTCACAATAGGAAGCTGGTTCAAATGGTGGAAGAATTATCTGGATAAGCATAAAATTTAGATTCCATGGATAACAGTGAGATTTCACAGGTGGTCTAATATGAAAGGTCCCTTTGAGAAAGGCTTTGGATAACTTGTGAGACATAATATTCAATCCTTCAAATCCAAAATGAAAATTAGAAATAGCAGCCATTTGAACATGAACTGTTGCTGCTGTGGCTCCTTTGTTAAAAATCATAGTTAAGAACTCTAAAATGGAGCCTATAGAGGCTTGGTAAAGATCAATATTTTTAGAGGCCCATATAGAAAGTTTTTTCCATTTGCTAAGATATAGTTTCCTAGTAGAAGATTTATGAGAGGATAAAAGGATCTGTTTTGTCTCATTGGAGAGGTTATGGAGCCTGGCTGTGATGGGAACTGGATCAGCCAAGCTGTTAGCTTCAAGGAATGCAGAGAGGGATGAAAATCCCCAGATGAGTTCGTCAGAAGGTCTGGAACTGGGTCCAGAATCCAAGGATCCTCCAAAAGATGAAGTCGAAGGAAGGGGAACCAAATCTGATGAGGCCAATAAGGGGCTATTAGAATGATGGTTCTTTCAAGGGTTTTTGCTTTCTGTAAAACCTTGGGTATCAACGGGTTTGGTGGAAATTCATAGAGGAGACCCAGAGGCCAATTGTGTATGAGTGCATCCCTTTGGGCTTCTCCCAGAGGGGGAATCAGGGCAAAGTAGTTTCTGAATTTCGTGTTCATGTGACTGGCAAAAAGGTTGCAGCAAGGCTGGCCCCACCTGCAGAATATCTTGTCTGCTATTTCTTTCTTGAGGGACCACTCGTGGGGCAACAAGATGGCCCTGCTGAGCTTGTCTGCCATCATGTTGGATTTCCCTGGAATGTGCATTGCCAACAGAAAGAGCTTGTGGACACAGCCCACTGCCATACTCTGAGGACCTCTTGACAAAGGGAGTAAGACCTGGTTCCTCCTTGTTTGTTCAAATACCAGACCACCGATATGTTGTCTGTCTGAGTCACAATCATACCCAGAGGAAGAAAGTCCTTAAAGTACTGTAATGCCAGAAGTACCACTCTATCTCCAGGACATTGGTATGCAGATGTGTCTCTTGATCGGTCCATGTGCCTTGAGCTGTCTTTCCCTGAAAGTGCCCTCCACCCTATCAGGGAAGCGTCCGTGGTCACTTTGGCCACTGGAGGGGGTAGCATGAATGGGCATCCTATTGTAATAGGAAGTGAGGTCAGACACCACTAAAGGTCCTTTTTGCAGGAATTTGTGATCATTATCATGTGAGACATGGGAAGCTCTTGGTAAGACCATTGAGTGAACAACAGCCATTGTAGTATCCGCATGAGCATGCGAGCTAGTGGTATGGCTAGAATTGCTGCTGCCATCATTCCCAGTAATTTCAGAACTTCTGATGCTGGTGCTCTGTCTTTTGATATCAGAATGTTGACATGCTGATGAAGAAGAAAGACTCTTTCTATTGGAAGCCTTAGTGTGGTGGTGGTGGTGTCCAACTCTGTCCTGATAAAAACGATATACTGCGATGGCGACAAGGCAGATTTTTCTGAGTTGATTGTAATGCCTAGTTGATTGTAGAGTGACAGAGTGGACTCCCTAGCCTGAATGAGTTGATGCCTGGTGCTGGCGGTAAGGATCAAATCGCCTAGGTACGGAAACACCTGGAATCCTAGATGACTCAGGTGAGCCATGACCACTGCCATGCATTTGGTAAACACTCTGGGGGCTGTAGTGAGGCCAAAGGGCAGGGCTCAAAACTGATAATGATTGGCTCCCAGCCAGAAGTGCAAGTGATTCCTGGATGGCCTGGCCATTTTTATGTGGTAGCACACATCCTTGAGATCTATCGAACACATCTAATTGTCTTTCCCTAAGAAAGGAAGTATAGACTGAAGCGTGACCATCCAAAACTTCTCTTTCTTTACATATTGGTTCAGTCTGCTGAGGTCCAATATGGGTCTCCAGTTCCCCATCTTCTTTGGAACCAAAAAGAATCTTGAGTAAGTTCCAGATCCTGTCTGGTCTGCTGGGACTGGTTGGATGACTCTTTTTCTTAGCAACATTTGGATCTCTATTGTTCCCTGTAACTGGGTGGAACATCCAGGATTTTTCTTATGATTGGAGGCGGTATGGCAAATGGAATAAAGTATCCTCTGGAAATAATACTTTGTACCCAGCTGCCTTTTGTTATTTTGAGCCAGGCATCTGAGTACAAAGATAAGTGCCCTCTGACTGCCTCCAGAGCAGGACAGTCAGGCCTCCTCTCAGGAGTGCTGGTAGGGCTTCCCAGAGAAGTGATCTCTGTCACCCTGGTGTTATGGATCCCCTCTGCCATGAGGGCAGTGTCTTCCATTATTGCCCCCTCCTCTGCCCCACCACGTGTGCCCTAAAAGACTCCTTGGGCTTTTTGGAACCGCATTTTTCCTCCCCTTTGACCTTTAGGGTAGGGTCGGGTAGGGGGTGGAAAAATGGACCCCGACAGCAGACAGAGTCTTTCCATCCTGTTCACACCTGGTTAAGGTTTCCTTCACTTTTGGCCCAAAAAGGGATGAGCCATCAAAGGGAGTGTTCACGAAGGATGACTTGAAGGGCTCCATGAAGAAACACAAGTGCATCCAGGAATGTCTCCTAAGAGCAACTCCTGTACCCTGCTGCCCTACTCATTCCATCAGCTGCATAAGAGATGAGGTGCATGGATGAGTTGACAATACAACTGAGAGTAGTGAGCTGGGATGCAACTTTGTCGGAAGCTCCTGCAGCTACTGTACCCTGAAGAGTATTTCCTAGGTCCTTAAGGAGCTCTCTTTGCAACCTGGTAAAATGGGTTAAATAGTTTAACAAATGAAGAGCAAAGGTCACTGAACTAAACATGCACTTCTCATATCTATCCATAATCCTGGAGTCTCTGTTAGGAGGATGGATAGATGAGGAAGTCTCAGATATTAGAACCACAAGATAAAGAAGTAAAGATTACCACAATATGTTATATTTCCCATTAGGTTTTTCAGTACAAAATGGGGGGGGGGGGGGACTATTTATTAGACTTACAACTATGAAAACTTATTTTAAACATACTTTTGTCACATTTTAGTATTACGTATTTATTATACTATGAATTCATATTACATGTTTTTGTTATGATAGTAAAATTTAAAACAGCTTTGTAACATTATTTAATTAGATTGATAAAATTATTTGTATTTAAAGTGTTTGTGTTTTGTGAATATTTGATTATTACGGGGATGACAGGTCTCTTTAAGAATCAATTATTCAATTTTATAAGTGAGTATTTAATGCATTAACACAATGGCTCTTTGTTCTGATGAAGCTTTGTATCTTACAAAGTGAAAGCGTGCTCAACTTTGACTGTTTGTGATTTGTGGCAAGAACATTGTCTGCATTTTGTATACTTGGATTAAAAGTTATTCATTCATTTATTCATCCTGACTATGTGGTTTTGCTTCTATACTGCCTTGGAATTGTTGTGTTAAAGTCTCAGACATTTCCTTTTTTGTGGCTGCTGCCACTACCATGGCATCAACTGGGACACCTTTTGTTAAAAGTGTTTTGTCAAGGGGGGCAGAAGTGACTTTATTAGACCTCCTGGGGACAGGCTCCATAGTATCCAGAGCCTCCAATGCCCTTCATGACACCAGCTGCATCAGCTCATCGAAGGGAGGAGTCCCCCAAGAGGTAGAGGGCTGAGACCCCAAAGTCTTCAGGAGAACTGAATCATCCTCAGTAGGGCTTTTGGACTGCCAGTCACCCCTCTGCCTAAGGTTCTCAAGTATCTCAGTGAATGAGATATCCTCAAAGGGTGACTGTGGGGACCCTTCTGACTCATCTAAGTCAGTATCTGATGTTAGAGACTCCTGTGGGGAGTCTAGATGTTTCCTCTTACACAATCTCTTCCTGGGAACCTCATCAGTGGGAGCTTTGGGTGAGGTCTCGGAAGAGCAGGGGCCACCCAATTGGGCTACCTGAGGCTCTGGGTCTCTATGCTTGGTCAGGATGTGAGAGGCAGAAGCAGATACAGGCACTTTAGGGGAGGAGGAAGGCAGGCGTAAGGTCGAGGATGTCATAGGAAACATGACTTTCCTCATGGCATTGAAAGCACCTCTGCTCCGATGCGAGGGAGCTGACAGATCCAAAGAAGCCATTGACACCCCCAACACTGGAACAGTGGGCTCTGAGCCTGAGTTAGGAGCCGGGCTTGTCCAAGCCGAGGCCCCGAGAGGCAAAGTCAGAACTGACAAGTCAGTTTGACTGTCCTCCCCGGACCTGACCAGAGAGTGTCAGCTCCTAGAGTCCTCAATAGGCACAGAGGACATCAGAGTGCACGGAGCCAAAGACACTGGAGCAGGTGTCAGGTCCGATGGTTCCACTAACATCAGGTCTGCCTCCTCCGGCTCTGAAGGACCAGCATGGCTCGGAGGAGGAATAGTTAGAGTCAGCGCAAGGATCTTCGGCTCTGAAGCCATTTGGGTCAAAGCCAATAACATTTTTGCTAAGGCCGGTGCCAATAACAGCTTCTGCACCACATGATCCACATCCAGATCTGATAGGCTGATAGAAGATCGAGAGGAGCATACTGAAGGTGGTACTGACTGGAGAAGTGGACTCTTAGGCGCTTTGGATACCAGTTCTAAGACTGGGGACCGGCTCCGAAATGTAAAGACTGTCAGCTCCGATGGCAGTGGAGCTGAAGTTGAAGACTTTTTTGATTTTTTTGAGTCCAACGTCTTGGAAGACTTTGAGGACTTGCTGGATCCATCTTGGTCACTCAAAGCTTCCTGAAATGAAGGCTTCAATAACCATCTATCGATGAGTTTCCTCTTCCTTTCCTGCAGAACTCTTGAGAAGGAATGACAAATAGAGCAACTGTCTTGCAAATGCAGACCCCCTAGACAGTAACACAATTAGTGTGGCTGTCTGTAACAGACATCTTTTGGGCCACACTTTGGGTGCTTTTTAAACCCAGACTTGGGGTGCTTGTATTGGTCAGCCATTGAGAAAGATTGACTGTCACACAATACAAACTTGGCAGGAACTGACTACAAGAATCCTTAAAAAACAGGCTAAATTGCACACACACACACACACACACACACACACACACACACACACACACACACACACACACACACACACACACACACACACACACACACACACACACACACACACACACACACACACACACACACACACACAAATGCAAGGTCAATATATATATATATATATATATCTATATCTATATCTAAATATGACAGTAAAAGCCTTTGCTGTCACACAATTTTCTAACACACAAAAAGAACAGACTATGTAAAAAAGAAGATAGCTGCTAAGATAAGCTTTTTCCGGTTAGGGTTTGCCACAGTGGATCACCTGTCTGCTCATGATTGGCAGTGGAGTTTTAAGGTGTCGAGTTGCCAGCCCGATGCCCAACCTTCCACAGAAGGCACACACATGCACTCACACCTAGGGCCAATTTAGAGTGTCCGATCCACCTACAGCATGTCTTTGGGATGTGGGAGGTAACCAGAGCACCCGGAGGAAACCCATGCGACCACAGGGAGGACATGCAGACTCTGCACAGAAGGCACCCCAGCCGAGGATCGAACCAGAGAACCTCTTGGTGTGAGGCAGCAACGCTAACCGCTGCACTACCAAGGCCGCCCAGGATACACTCTAAATATGCTATAAAATATCTAAGACAGACAATTACTGTTCACACAACAAAAACTGTAACAGTAATTATAACATTAAGCCTTTCCTAAACAACTGAAGGCTAAGCTACTAAACAGAACAAACTCTATACACTAAATAATTTTTATATCAAACAATGTGACCAAAGTCACTGACTAGGCACTCTCTAACAACTAGCAAAAAGCTTTTAAACTAGGCCTAAAACAAGAGGCCACTAAAAGGCTTTATCACACACTGAGGGAAAGGAACTAAATAGGAGAAATACACACAATAAAGCTATAAGAGCTTTGTAAAACTATCTAAATACAACACTATCTAAATTTTAGACTAAAGAATTAGAAAAAACAGTTTACTGGCCCGAGCTAGATTCAGAACCTCCGATCTATTGCGGTGGCAAACTAGATCTGAGGTAACTTCAGGTGCATCATGGGATAGGGACTTGGCCTTGAGCTATTTGAAGACCTTGAGCTTTGCAACTGGCCGTATCAGAGCCAAGGGATCGATTCCAAACCCATCAGTAAAGAATGAATGGCGAGACTGAACAACTTCACATATATTATCTAATCTCATCTGAGTGCAAAAACCATACGAATAGTGGATGAAGGCAAATGAATCATCATCATCATTAAAGTCACTTAAATTATTTGAATTTATATTCTGTAACTGATTTTTACTAATGTTGAAAGTCTTGGCTTTTTTGACACAAGTCTCTCTGTTTTCTAAAATACAGTTGAAATGTCATGCTAAAGTCAACTCTCCTTTCATATTTAAATTGTTAATACATTTTAGCCAGTTCTATTACTAATTCTAGGATTCACTAAATGTAAGTTAATGTGCAAATTACATACTGGTATTCTAACATAGTGACATAGTAAATTAACTTTGTTATCACTATGTGACAGAAAGATCTAAGCTGTTGGAATGGGTCTACCTCAAAGGATCGAAATGTCACATCATCGAAGACCATATTATTGAGACAATAACACCGAATCCTGAAAACATTGAACACCCAGAACCATGAAACCTAAACCCAAGAAGTGGAATCACTTGGTCACCATGGTGAACCTTGTCCTTTTCCTACTGTAGTGTGATCTCAGAGTAGGAATATTTAGTCAGGGTGTGTGTGTGGGAGGTGAAGCCTCCCACTTTGGTGGGTTTTACTTGCTGCGTTGTTTTTGCTTTGTCCTGGTGGCCAAGTGGTTCACTTCCCGGGGTTAGGTTTTGTGGTTCAAGGTGTTCAGTGTTTTCAGGATTTAGCTATGTTGTCTTGATAATATGGTCTTTGACGATGTGGCGTTTCAATCCTTTGAAGTAGAGCTGTTGGAATACATGTGGTCTGCATTGCCTTTAATTGGAGATTGCTCATTTAAATGGCTTAGTTTGAAGTGAAGGTGACCAGCAAGAGGAAGTTCTGGAACCTGATTAAAAACTCAAAAAGATACGAATTCTCTCTGGATTTGTGTAAACTGTATGTGTAATCAGGATTTTTGTGATAGAGAAGCTGTTGCTTGAAGGATGCTGTAGATATTGCTATTAAATATTTGCTGTATGTATTCTTTATGGAAGGTAAAAAAACTTCAGTGTCAAGAAGACTGTTGCTGCTCCCTTCAAGGAACTGGTAATTGCCTACAAAAATAACCTTGTACATTATCTGAAGTGTGTAGCAAGCTTTAGTCTGCAGTGAGAATGCACATACTATTTCCAGCAAGCATTGTATGTTTGATCTAGACAAGATAAAATGGCTGTGATTACAGCTGCATTTGGGCATGTTTGTAGACCTGGAAATGTATACCATATTGAGAAGTTAACCAAGTATGATGTTTCAGATTTAATTAAGGATTGAGAGGTGACTAAAGAAATTTAAGAAGGCCCTTTTTCCATTTTAATAGTAGCTGTGGATGGTTCTAATGTTATTCTTTGCACTATATATTTAATTTTTGGTTACATTGTGATTTTAAAATATGCAGTTCTATGCTGAGCATACATCCAGTCTTGTAATGATGCATGGAATGTAATAGAACTATTGATTTAAGCCCTGGTTTAGTCCATGTCACAGTAAATATCTAAGCATAAGTATGTTCATATCATTCCAATTTGCATTCCACTGTGAAGTTATATTTGTAGCTGGGAATAATTAAAGGATATTGCTTTCCTTTTAAGAATATTTACAATCAGTCACAAAAACATGACATATGTAAATTCTTGCTGCATTAATGGTAATACTTTGAATAACTTGTAAATGGTAAAAGATTATCTGCAAGTACAGCTAATTTGATCAGGGTGCACTTGTGTTTATCATATTCCAGTATTAGGTCATAATTCCTGATTATGCTAAAGGTTCCACTGTTTGTACAAAAAACAGTGGTGTTAGTGGATATCCATGTTTTGTGTTTGTCTGTGTTGGTAAAGATCTAGAGCTATAGAAATCAATTTTATTGCAAGGAGAAATTATTTTGTATGAATTATATACAAGTTTGTTATTTTTTATTCTGTATATTTTCCCTTGCATTTTTGACAGCCATTAGCCCTTTTCCATTGGTCTTGAGGTCACTTGACATCCCCAACACATCTCATGTTAGAAGAGACTACACATGGAATTAGGAGAGAACTGAATATACAGGGTCATCATTAAAGCAGTAGTAGAGGTTGTTTGTTGGCCCTAACCTCTGTCTCCACTTTGGCAAGCTTACTGTGCATAACAACTCCCCTTGACTAACTAGTTTCAGGATCTGACTTCACCACCTCAGAATGGGACCTCCCACATTTTGGAGAAGATTCTCATTGCTCTCAGGCTGGAAAATAAATGGGAAACACTGCCTCTTGCACCATGTAGGTAATGACATAGAACTTGGGCCATTTTCTACTTATTCTGCCCTTTATTACCTGTTGTATGCACTGTTGTCACACTGAGAGTCTGCTACACCTTCTGTAGATGCGGATGCATTCCTGCTTACTCACATCTTGAATGTATAGCAAATATTTTTGCAAAGCCAAATACACTACCCTGGTTGCTAACACTAATGGCCATGCATTAATTCTTCTACAGGAGTTGATAGTGCTGTGACCAAACCACAACCCTGATATCAGGATGGGTGAACCGGTACCAATTGTTCACTCAGACAACTGCTTCTTTGAGGCCCAGACTACTATTTCATCTTTGGTTTCCTGAGTCAGAATCAGGGCTTTACCCCTCAGTTAGCATGCATTTTGTTGAATGTACTGTACATGGACAGGTATTTGAGTTATGGCTACATATCAAAAAACATAGTTCTTTGTGTCATGCTTTACTGACTCATGCTTGATCAACTCTTAACAATTTTGAATGCAAATTTCTCATCATAAAAGACTGCCTAAGATTATTGTGTGAAAACATAGATGTTAGGAATAAATGGCCACAAAATTATCCATGTAGTAGCTTTAGGCTTGCTTTTACAATTATTTGGATTCCGGTGTAATACAAGTCAACAAATATGTGGGCTTATTAACCGTCAATGTTTATATGTGTTGATAAAAATAAGTATTTGCTATCCTTCTATATCATGAAGTGGGCATTATATATAATTTGACAAAAATTGGAAATTTGAAATATCCAAGAGCATTCCATAAGAAGGTCCAGTTTACATTGTTGCCAAACTTCCATAAGTAGGTCTAGTTTACATTGTTGCCAAACTTCCATAAGTAGGTCTAGTTTACATTGTTGCCAAACTTCCATAAATAGGTCTAGTTTACATTGTTGCCAAACATTAATAAAAATGCCTTGCAGTACAAATTGACTAAACATAACGAGTCACTGCACTGACTCCAAAAATGTGATAGTCATCTAAGACATACGTCCAGACATGTCAGCAGCTGTTAGAAAATCCATTTATTTTTATTTATAAATTTATTAACCAGTTAAGTGTACTTGTTTGAAGACCCTTTTCAACCATTGCACAGGTTAAACAGCATATAAAACTTGAAACAGTGAACCAATAATAATTGTCATAAACATTTTCAAATAAAAAATAAGTGAAATATAAACATTGACAGCAATTGTACTATTAAGCAGTGAGGCATAGTCAAAAGAGATAAGTTTCCAGATAGTCATAGTAACAAGCAAAAAGGTATAATACACTTAGGGCAATTGCCAAGGTATACAGTAGTGTGGCCTATAAAAATACCAGTGATGATACAACTACAAGCATATAAAATAGTGAAACTTAACCGGGAGGTATAGTATTCTTAGAACAGTTGCAAAGGTATATAGCAGGACCTGTGAAATAACAGCTGACCCGGTAAGTTGTAGAAACTATGGATACAGTGATTTAAATATATGATCTTGGGTAAGGACAAGCTACCGATACATGATTATCAAATCAGTGGCATTCTAAGATTTTCTTGATGAACTTTGTAAATGACTTCTTAAAATCCTTGAGGGTGGAGGTAATAATGATAATATTATAATTATTATAATGTAATAGTCCCATTAACAGAGAAAGACATAAGTGTTTTCATTTCTTCATCTGATTTTAAATGAATTTTCTGTACCTGCTTTAGCTAAGGTCTTCAAGATATATTAATAATTCCAGTACATGGTTGCACTGCTGTTTGTTGTTTAAGTGGTTTAACTGCTGTTATTATATCCTAGTTTCATTCTTATGTACTGCGCATATGTAAGGCTAGTTCAAGACGTGTCTGCATCGAGGCAGTTCCAGGTCATTCAGCTCAGAAGTTAAGGGTCTAATTATTTTTCCCTCCCATCTACCCTATAGTAGTTGTTATTAAATCCAGCATATCAGTTGTTGCCCGCCCCTTATGATAACTTGACAACATAATTCTCTGCCTCTCCCTGTTTATTGACTGTTGACAATAAGCACACAAGTATCATTTTGCAAAGCCTCTCCCCTTAAACTGCTCACCAGGCTAAAAGACCTTTGATAAAATTGCTTAATACTGAGTATACTGATACTGCTTGAACTGATTTAGTATCAAATTAGTATTTTTTTTTATTATAATTAGTTTACTGGTTTTATCTGGTGGCAGAAGGTCTCCAGGCTAGTTATTTTGTACTGAAATTTAAGTGCTCGGTATTAAGTCCACCCAAACATTATTCTAAAACCAAACTCAAAGCAATTATTCATTTATTTATTTGTTTTGGCATTTGTTTACCGGGAAAGTCCGACTGGGTATGAACCCATTTTCAGTGGAGGCCTGGGGAGAAAAGCTCCACATTACACATTAAATAGAATTTAAAAAAATGAACAATGATTACAAATATTAAGACAATAACAAAGTAGTACAATTTGTAAATACAATAAAAGAAATATAAGGCAAGCAATAAAGCTGACCATACATTATATAGAAGATAGAAGAGAGTTCCTAATATGCATGTTACACAATGATTCATGAAAAATATATAACAGAATAAGTCATAGGTTGTAAAAGCCATATACATATGGTTATAGTTACCCCTACCTCCAGAGTCATTCCTATCTGTATCATGGACCGAAACTTCCCCACAACTTTTCTTGCCAGCCTGATTGAGATGGGTATCTTGAGACAGTGTAATAATTTGTCTCATGCTATCTGATAACCACCTGTTACTTAAATAACATAACACAATGTGTGAGAGCTGTACATATATAATATCCTTGGAGGCAAAAATCTTATACACAGTAAATTCAGACACCAGAATCATTAGCAGTACACCACACATCACAATACACATGATCAATCATATGCTGACTTTCTAAAGATTAATTTGACTACACCTCAAAGACTTACAAAACACAACACAGGCACAAAGCACTTTCAGCAATAAGCCTACTTCCTCATGTAGAACATGGAGTCCCCAAATTCACAGATGCTGTGCTCTTAGGGCAGGCATTGACCTAAGCAAACATTCTTGCTATAGGTGACTCCATTTTAAGCAAGCATTCTTTCTATAGATGACTCCATTGTAAGACATACAGATGTGCCTCTTACCACACTGAGCAAGGAAAACGTGTTGGTTAGCTGCTTGCCTGGTGCCGGGATATGGCAGATGATGCATAGACTCAAGTCCTTGAACAACAACTATCAGTATGATTCTATCATAGTTTATGCAGGTGTCAGTGACTTGAGGTGTACCTCCCTGGATTATGTGAAGAGAGACATGATGGAGCTCACAGACTATGTGTCTAAGACAGATATGAGCCTAGCATTGAGCAGAATTCTACCTTCTCCATGGATTTTGCCATGATATGAGCAAAAAAATAATTGACTTCAATAATTGGCTTGTTTTGGGGGTCATTCAAAGGGGGTCCAATATCTGTCAGCTTGAGAGGATATGCTTGAACAGACTACACTGCTTCAGGGCTTGCATCTAGGATCTTGATTATTGGCAAAGACATTGTCCACCCCCATGGTGCCTTTTTTAGGCAATGCCAACCTGATAAACCTACCAGCATAAAGAAACAAGCAAAGGAAAATATGCAGGTGTTACTGATCAATGCTAGGAGTGTGAACAAGAGACTCCACTCCCTACAAGGCCTTCTCACCCTGGAAGGCATTGACATCTGTGTAGTGATTGAGACATGGTTTAAAATAGTGGAAAGTACTCCGGCTGTGCAGGGCTATAAAGTCTTCTTCATGCTTAGACCATCTACTGCACAGAAGAGGAAAAAGGTGAATATGTCTCAGTCGTCATACAGAAGATACTCACATTAAGGCTGTTAAAGCAGCATGATGCACCAGAGCTTCTTCATGTCCAAGTAACAATCAGAAAGATCCCGTACCATATATTAGCTAGCCATAGAACTCTCTCTATGACAACAAAAGCTACAATGCCTATCTACAGCAACTAGAATGAGTCAGTATTAAACCCAGTACCATTTATTAGGAGATCTAAACTATCCAACTATAGACTGTGAAACCTACACCACCACTAGTGCACAAACACAAAGATTCTTGGACTTTGTCAATGTAAATGTCCTGGAACAATTAGAGTACCCACTAAGGGGTATGACATCTTGGATCTTGTCCTTACTAATGTGGGAGCATCTTATACCATCCCTTGAGTATTTTCATCACTTGTTAGATGTGACTATAAAGCAGTCTCTTTTGAAATAAAACTGAAACCAGAGACCTCTTCTGCCCAAGATACCTTTAGAAATTTCTTTAAGGCTAACTACCTACTTCTGTTACATTGGCAAGCTTCAAATCCCCACTAAACTCCGTTAACTCCACTGACTATGCAGAAATGTACACTATCACACTATATCAGCATGTACAGTAAATAACTGCACTGATGCAGCTGTACCCAATAAGAACAAGTGCAAGGAAAACCCAAGAAACAAACCAACATGGTGGAACCATAATGTCAACAAGTTTTGTAATAAAAGGAAAAGAATTTTGCCTAAAAGTAAGAAGAGTAATTCCCAGAATGTTAGAGCCCTTGTCTCTGAAATAAACAAACAACTCAGGAAAATTCCACCAATGCCAAATGTAAGGCCAAAATAGCTACCTATGCCAAAGACAATCACAAGGCATTGTTTAATTATGTTTGTAATCTCAAAAGCACAAGGCAACAATGTGCTGAGCTAATTGTGAATGATGTTATCTACACTAAAGCTGAAGCTATAGTAAATCTACTGGCTGATAAATCCAGCTTTAACTTTACTCCGCCCCTCCCCCTCCCAATTTGTTCCTTAAGATATACCTGAAACTGGCTCGCCTCCAGCTATCACACAAGACCAAGTTCTAAAAGTGCTATAAAAAACTAAAAAAACAAAAAAAAACAAAAAACAAACAAAAAAAAGAAACAGTATCCCTGGATGCATCTTAAATAGCATGAAGCATGATTTACCATCACCTCTAACAACACACTTCAGTCTCAGTCTCCAGACAGGTTTTATACCAAGTGAATAGAGAAGGCCTACAGTCATCCCCCACATAAGGGAGGACCTTCCACCAACCCAGGCATTTAGAGACCCATAAGTTTGACTGGCATCATATGCAAAGCCATAGAAAGACTTATCACGGAATTGATCAATCAGGAAATAAGGAACCTCCAAAAACTGGACCCATTCTCAGTCTGGATTTACTCAACCTGGTGGATTTTTTTGAAATTGTCACCAAAGCAATAGATGAAGGCAAAACAGGACACACCACATACCTAGACCTGGCCAAAGCTTTTGACATAATTCCCCACTCAGGCATAGTAGAAAAACTAAATTAACTGGTAATAACTCTCTACATCACCTGTTAGATTGCTAACTGGCTCACAAATAGGATCCAGAAAATCAAAACAGAAGTTACCTCCACAAAGACACCAGTCACCAGTGGAGTCACCCAGGGTTCTGTGTTGGGACCTCTTCTATTTGGCATCTACTTTTCTGAAGTAAAAGTGAATGCCAAAGGATTCTGGCTGACTAAGTTTGGAGATGAATGCAAGCTAGGAGTAGTTACTGAATCCTCAAATGACTTAGCTATCCTGCAGGAAGATTTGTCTCAAATAAATAACCAGAGCCAAAATCATGGACTGAAAGTAAATGCCAAAAAATGCATTATTGTATACTTTGGGAAGTCATCTACCCCAGAGACCTACCACATTGACAATACGCCCCTAAAAGTTGACCCAGTCATTTGAGATTTCGGAACTTATGTGGATAGTGACTTAACATTTGACCAACATGTGTCTATTGTTGTAAGAATGTCTTTCTATATTGCACAGCTTATAAGCAAAGCAATTGTGTCTAGATCTAGGGATGTCTTTGTCCTCCTCTATTCAGCCCTCATTAGGCCAATCATTGAATATAATGCCCCTTTGGCATGTATCTGTCCGGATATATGCAACAACTGGAACACCCACAGATATACTTTACTAAAAGGATACAAGGCCTAAACAACATGTCCTACATGGACTGAGTCAAAGCCCTGTCACTATACTTGGCATCCTACAGACTACTAAGGGGTGGCTAGTCCGGTATACAAGGCATCCCCTGATTCATTACAGATGGAGTTACTGCTCATTAGCAAGTCAGATGGCATCAGAAACACTTGGTCTAGGGATCTAAATCCCTCCCACAACATCTACAGAATGGTTTGAAGTGATAAGTGTATCTCACATAGGATACTGCTGCTGTGGAACAGACTCCCCATCCACATAAAAGAACGTTCATTCCTGTCAATATTCAACAGCAACTTGGATCTATGAGTGGGAAACAGAAAATGTATCCCAAGGACTATACCCATGTACTACTAATGGACAGATAAACTCTTAAATGCTGTATCCCTAGCATGGATCCCCTCAAATTATCGGGTCTATATTATATATTCGAAGTTTCAAAACTTCAAATCCCATATGTTCAACAATATATGATCGAAGTTTGAAACTTAGAATATATAATAAAACAAAAAAAAAACTTACCTTAACGGTGCAGGAAGGGGGACAAGCCCCCTGAACCCTCCACACCTACCCTACTTAAATATACCAACTCCGAGATCGCACTTCAGTGCAGAAAAGGGAAATTCTCCCATTCTGCACTGAATGGCGCCATTACATTTGACCTTCGTACGCTTGAAATTTTGATCATGTGGTGTCAACCATATGCCATTCGAAATTTCAAGCGTTCGTGGTTCTAATAGGAACCCAAATTATCTATGGTATGATTCCAGTTTTTCTTGTTAGGGGTAATATAAAATTACTGACCATGGAATGGATAAGGCCAATATATAACCAAATAGGATAGGTTATTTCAAGCACAAAATGGGAAACTGGCTAGGCTTAAAATGGCCTGCAAGGGCAGTTAGCCTTGTACTTTTCTATGAACCTATGGAGGCTAACATAACCTGCTGTGGTATTCTGTTCCAGTTTTGTGGATCAAGTTTTGAAAAGGATTTTCGGCCATTTATAGCTTGTAAGGTGGTCTATCAAATAGGTTGTCATCTACATTTCTGAGCATGTATGTTGAGTTTCTGTATAGCAGGAATTGCTAAAGTGGAGAGCAGTAGCATTCATTTAGTAGTATGACTGTTCGAATGTTAAGAAATAGCTCAAGTCTCTACTGGGGACAATTCACATTTTCTTATAATAAGTCAGTGATCCTCCTATAAAGGGCTTAGTTTAAAAGAAACATATACATTTATTTTCAGTCTTTTGTTGGATTTGTAAATTTTGTGAGGACTGTAAGGCTACAACCAATTTGAGCAGTAGGACCTTGACTGCAATGGCTCACCTTTCTTCTCTAGTTAGAAGGTATGGTATGTTGCAGGCAAATTTCAGCTGAGTGATTACTATTCATGACTGGAATTCAACATGAGGTAGATTGATAAAATATGATTCAGCATTATGCCTAGGTATTTCTGTTGTGGAGCAAATGGTAGGGGTAAGGGAAAAAGATCTGAAGTGAGAGATGTTAATCTTATTTTAGTCGCAAAAAACATCACTACAGAGTTATTAGTATTTAATGTTAGTGTATTATTCTGCATACATTTCCAGGGTAGAACAGTCATTTTGCAATGATTCAGAAAGTTGTCTTTAAGATGAAGAAGCTGTGGAGATAACCTCTACATAAAGAATGATATTCAAGTTAGGCAGTTCCCAAGAAATATCATTAATACATAATGAGAATAGCAAAGGGCCAAGTACAGATCCTTGTGGAATGCCTTTAGAATTGGGCATATGGATTGTGTTGCTATCATCAGCAGTAATGCTGAATGTTCTATTTTGTAGAAGATTTTTAAGCCAGTCACACACTTCATTTGAAAAATGGCACTTCTTTAGTTTGCCTAAGAAAATATTATGTTCAACACAATCAAAAGCCCTTTTTGGGTGTATAAACATAGCACTTGTAAGCTTGCCATTTCTAAAATTCTTGCAGATGGTATTAATGACTAGGTAGATGGCATTGATGGTACTATATCTGAGTATAAAGCAATGCTACTTTTGTCTTTGAGAATGTCATATTTAGAAATGTAGAGCTGAATTTGTCTATATTTTTTTGAAATAATTTGGGTATTTGGTTTAGGCTGACTATCAGTTGATAGTCCTTGGCAGATTTGAGGATGTAACCTTTGGTAGTGGAAATAGTCCTAGCTAGCCGGAAGAGTTGAGGGACAGATTTCGAACATAAAGATAAATTAAACCTAGCGGATCAGTGGGGCAGCTAATTGTTGATTTCCTAATTTAAGTAACAGCTAGCATGTTGCATAAAAGGCAGATTTAAGGTTGGAAGACATTTTCCTGAGTTCCTGTTTTACTTCTTTTTTTGTAATGACCTTGAAGTAAAAATGATGGTGGTCAAGATATTCATGTAAAGATTCTGTTGGTATTGGAAAGGTGACATTGTTGAATCACATTTGTTTGCCTTGTGGAGGATTTTTTTTTTATGTTGCATTTTATTTCCTGAATGGTCTCAGAATGCATGTCCTCCATGTTGTTCTTAGTTCTAAGATTTTGTAATTGAATATTCTAGAATTGCATAGGATTATGTAAGTGAATTTGCTGAAAGTTGCTGCATACATCTAATTTTGCTTTATTAGAGGTAATTCTGTTATCTAAGGCTAAGAAAGTGCTGTTTTTAGTCTGTGTTGTCAGGGTGCTGTTTCAATTATTTTCATGATGCGGCTCTAATTGTTAGGAGCGGAACAATCTGTGGGGTGACTTAGGGTACTTTGTAAGCCTTAAGTATTCTAGGTTTTAGTGTGTATAACGTATTCTAAATGGTGAGTAATGTGTTAATAAATATGGAAAGAGCTTCATCTTGGCAAATGGAAGCATATAGTGAAGTCCAATCAATATGTAAGTGCTCCTGTATGAAAGCATCTTTAGTGCCTTTTGAGGCTGTTCTGATAGATGTGTAACTAGGAGGAAGTTTGGGCTT
The DNA here is from genome assembly GCF_019279795.1 of Protopterus annectens. Classification (NCBI taxonomy): domain Eukaryota; kingdom Metazoa; phylum Chordata; order Ceratodontiformes; family Protopteridae; genus Protopterus; species Protopterus annectens. The sequence goes on along the minus strand of NC_056734.1, from coordinate 433,911,742 downwards.
ACTGAGTTTCCAAGAGATAAGGTTTGGGCAATGGTTAATGAAGGAATTAGGGAGAACTTCTGAAAAAAACATTTATCAGGAAAGTTTGTAAGAGCAGTATCTAGGAGAGTGGATTTGTTGGTGGGAATGTGCAGCTGAGTCTTTTAACCCAGCTGTGTTAGTTTCCTATGTTTGTGTTTTGTCAGGTCCAAGAAGTCCAGGTTGATGTCTCCCAATATGAAAACCTGATTGTGTTTCATAGTAGCAATATATATTTTGCTGTGCCCAGAAAGAGTAGTCTGGATGTGAGTCCAGCTGGGTTCTGTAAAAGTTTTGGCAGTAATGGCTATGGATCAACTTGGTGAGTAAATTGCTGTGTGTCTTGGCTTAGGTGAGTACTCCCCCTCCTGTTCTGGGTCCTAATTCTGTTATCAATAACAGTACTGTAGTTTTGAGTAAGAAAGATTCTGTGGTGCCTTGGGCTTTGGGGTTGTATATCTGTAACCAAGACTGTGTGGCCATTGGTTGGTTATGCTGCACATGTACAGTGTTGCAAATGCCACATGTTGAGGTTTGGGATTTAACAGAATATCCCCAGAAAATAAGAGTGGTACATTATAAGCACAATAATAAGCTTCATCACAAACATAATTGGGGAATACTGGACCTTCCAGAGCAGCAAAAGGCACAGGCCTGTGGAAATGCACTGTGACACATCACACTTATGGGCAACCTGTTACTTCTAAGCAATGCTTGATATGTTAGACATTGTTGCTAATATTTGATGAAGCTAGTATAGTATACATACCAAGTACTGTTGCAATGTTAAGTAATGGTGGAGGCCAACATTCTTTGTTGCTATATTGCACTATATGGGGAGAAATTTAGTATTGTAACTGGCTTATAACATAGCTAGTACAATATAGTCATAAAAATCAAATGATTTTTATTGAATGATAATTTTTGCTGTTCATAGACAATACAATAAATGTGTATACTACACAGACCTGTGTAATATTTCTTTCTTCCTGTCTTCTTGATTAAACAGGATTGTTCTGTTTTGTGTTTTAGAGCACTGAAAGGTGATACTTTTTTGATAGCTGAAAGAGGTGAGATTGAAGTGAAAGGAAAAGGTAAAATGCATACATATTTTCTCATCAAAAATTTGACTGCCACTGAGAATGAAATAATGGGATGGCCAGTCAAGCAGTCTGACTCTGGAAGAGAATCTGTCCAATCTCTTGAATCTAAGATACAATCACTGCCAAGCTTCATGCAGCAAGGTAAATTATATAGCTGATTAATTAACTCTTAGTCATTGTTTTAGGCCCCTTTACGGTTCTGTAATGAAAAAGCTGAAATAAAATTGACTCCCTTTAGGAATACCCAGCACAAGTCAAGAACATCATACCACTGTTGTGGTGAAGTATGCTGACAGTCATGTGGAATCACAGTCAAAAACTAAAGGCAAGTATTATTCTGAATTAAATGAAACTTCAGTTTCTGTTAGTATATATGGTGATGCAATCTATTTTTATGTAGCTAAAACTGTATTTCAATAAGACAATTTCAGTGTGACATGAAAGAAGATAATACAGCATGATTTTACACAATTCCATTATTTTGAAATACGGCTGTGTATGGGGTAAACCTAATTTTGTAATTTTGCAGATGATTTGTAGTAGGTCCTCTTTTGTTAACATAAGACTCAATACACACACACACACACACACACACACACACACACACACACACACACACACACACACACACACACACACACACACACTCTCACACACACACACACACACACACACACACACACACACACACACACACACACACACACACACACACACACACACACACTCGTTCATATGGCTGCCTCTATATTTGTGTTCACATACCCAACTGTAGCTATATTTATATCCCAGCTATAACTATAGCTTTATCGACATCCATTTATATCTGTCTATATCTAAACATGTGTGTGTGTGTGTGTGTGTGTGTGTGTGTGTGTGTGTGTATGTGTGTGTTTATGTATGTCTGCCTACATACATGGGTATATATACATAGGAAATTCATGTGGGTCTTCTGTACACTAAAGTAAATATCTTGTACTGTATATTTAGGGAACAAGCTTTAGAATGTCTGGCAAAGACAAGAGTCTAGAACTGAATTCCAAAGCCATAGCAAGAGTAGAGCAAATGGAGTGTAGTAAGCTTTGTAGAAGGCGGGCCATTTTGTCCCTGCATGATGGGAATAACAGCTGTTTATATGGCATTCAGTCCGTGTCGCAATTTCTGTTAGGGGTCATGCAGTGTATAAAAAGGTGCCATTCAATCTTTGCATAGCTGCAGGAAATATTAGTTGTTAATCATTTAAAGATCATGTGTGAAGGTCCATCCTACCTTGCAAAAAGTGCTTATTGGCTTCTAATAAACAACTGTAATTCTCACATTTCTATATTTTCATAAAATTGTCCAGCATTTTCCTCTTATCATTTTAAAGAAAAAAAATGTTCATTTAGTGTGATGTAAAGTACACACCATGTGACACTTGAGTCATTATCCCCATCAATATATTTTTGTAATTTGGGTGTCTAATATACTTCACATAAAAGTATTTATTAGGCACTAAAGAAAAGTTTCAAATAATAATAGTAATAATGAATACATACCCTTTTCCCTTTCAACAGAAAGATAGTACTTACACTGTTGAAATGAGAAATGGGTATTCCTATGGGGAAGAAAGGGCACAGACTGAATATCACTATGGATGCACTGTATAATAAAACATATAAATGAAACCACTACAGTGGAATGCCTGTAACAACTGTTCTGTATAAGTAAAAAGTATTTCAGACATTCTGCTTTATTGGATTCATTTATATTCTTTATTTATTAGTATTTTTAATTTGCAGTCATTACTGTTATTTTTCTCCTTTGGACAGAAGTATTTCTATCCTTAGAAGGCCATCATCTGGTCATATCCTTCACCTCCACACAATGGAAAGGACAGGACCATAACAAGTAAAGGCACAGATATTTAAAGTCATGTTTCCCATAAATGTAATTATTTTATGGGAAAATAAGGCCATCATGCAAAATACCAGCAAAAGACATATCAACAAGGCAGAGATGGAATACAGATTTGATTGCCCAAAATATGACTTCATTAATCTTATTTTCTGAGATTTGAGTACCTTCATGTTATCTAATTACTCATGTAGGATATGGTTATCATTTTGTAAGATCCCATTCAAAGTGTTGAAGAAATAGAAATCCAAATCCATTTTTCTTATTTATTTATTTTCTACCAAACAATTGCAGTCATGTTAAGCTAAAACATACAGGCTTAATATATACCATTAGTAACTTTGTTTTAACTTTAGGGGCCAATGTGATAACAAGTTTGTATTCTGAATAGTATCTTTGATTTCTTCCGTGATGTGTGTAGAAACAGTTTGATATGAGCACTTGCCCCAATGTCAAGATCCAAGCAGAGCACACTCTTAACAAACTGAAAGATGTATTATGTTTTGAACCAATAATGATAGCTCTAGATTTTTTCAAACAATTCTTGGTATGCATAGATGCTTCTACTGTAGGCAAAGGCACAGTCTTTTCTCAAATTATATGTAGGGATGAACATTCCATTTTTTTATTCTAGCAGAAAGCTCAGCAATGCTGAAAAGTGCTATTTGACCTTCGAAAGGGAGCGTCTGGCCGTAAAATGGACCCTTTCCAATATCAAATAGTATATGACATGTTATGAGTTTGTTTTGGTAACTGACCATAACCCTTTGTGTATGACACAAAGATTGTAATGCAAAACCATCACATTGGACTTTGATCCTCCATCCTTTTCATTTCAAGATCCACCAGCATCCCGGTCACAGTCAGGTAAACATGATTGGACTGCCTTAGGCCTGCAGCCTATCCAGAGTGGCTAGAACCATTGGTACTGCCGTGGGGTAGTCATGCAACATAGTAATGGAAAGCACACTGATGTTGAGCAGGAGAACATTGATGAACACAGAAATGGGTGTGCTAGAGAGGCTGAAGCAATCAGATATATTGTTTTTGTGGCAATTAATGGGAAAAAGCTGCCTTTGTGAACTGTATTAGGGCAACTAACCCTGCTAAGATCAAATTCCCAGCTCCTGTATCAAGATAGGAGTCTCCAGAGAACAAGGGTATTTGAATGGTGTATCTTAAAAAAAGATGTTTGAAATATATTCTTTAAGCTAGGAGGGGATAAAAAGCTGCTATTCTGCACACTGAAGGAGATATTTGTGGAATCCGGTGAAAATATCTGCTTGTTTGGGACAGAAATCATTATACATACTATTAACTTAATGCGGGGTAGAGCACAAATAGACCCAAGAAGATCTCTGGAAAGACTTAAAGAATTGTGGGAAGACCTTGGCTGAATACTAATTTTTATTTATGTTATTTCCCATGCTTCAGAAGAACCCACACTTTTATCTTCATGTGTAAATAAAACTGAAAATCTTTCTTTTCCTTTTACAACATACTTCTGAATATGCATTAAACAAACACACACACACACACACACACACACACACACACACACACACACACACACACACACACACACACACACACACACATACACATACACATTCATGCATGTGGACATACATATATATGTAGATATATATGTATATTTATTTAGCCTTTGCTGACTGGGTTAGTCCCACTAGGCTAGTAGCCTGTTTGCAGGAAAACCACGAGCTGTTATTTATACTACTGGGGAATTTGGCCAGTGCATTGGGGAAATTCCTCTACTGTTCTATATAGGTGCTGTGGAATCTTTTATATTAACCTGAGCTACCACCAACTCAAGCAGATAGGGCTTCTGTTTAATGTCTCATCCGATGGGCAACACACTCACAAGTGCAGCAGCCCCTTATGCTGCACTATATTAATATACACTCACACACATATATAAATATAGGGGTATATGGCATTACAGCAACTACATATTTGATGTATACTTAATGCATCAAATTTGAGTCATCAATCTCAGTATACTGAATGTAATATCATATATCTGACATTGCCTTTTTCCATTTGTTCCTCACCTGATGGGAAACGGATTTGACTTTGGATCTGTACTTGGCCACTCAAATAGACATCAGGCTCTGTAGCTGAAGCTCCTTCCCTTACCCATCATCCTTTGTCAACTCCTGAGATACTTCAGATCTCATTTGCTGCTTCATTCATAAGATGTGGTGACTGTTAACTTGAGCAGGTTAAAGCACTTAACATCGAAAAGCGCTTCCGTGTATGCGTAGTTCAAAAAAAAAAATCTACATTTCTGCAGGGGGGCTTCACCCCCCTGCACCCCCCACACCCCCCTACTTTATTATTCTCACTCTGAGATCGCACTACAGTGGGGAAAAGGGAATTTTCCCTTACCTGCACTATAGTCTGATCTACGAAACAGGCACACATACACGGAAGCGCTTGTCGATGTTAAGTGCTTTCGTGTATGTGTGTTCAATGTTTTGTGATTCGGACATATGCTAGTCGAGCATGTGTCCGGATCCCATATATATGTATATATATATATATATATATATATATATATATATATTTGGGATTTGGGCTTAAGCTCTTGTGTTTGTTATTACTACCCCTGTAGTACATCTAATTTCTTACCATTGCTGGTATTTTTCTTACCTATAATTAGGTATTTATTGTTACCATTGTTTGGTAACTTCTTTAGCTTGTTGTCTTTACTGCAATGTCAGACAAACCTACTGATTTTAAAAAGAGCTCTGCTTGCAGACACAAAATCCCAAAACCAGACAGACTTTCTCAGTACATGTATTGCCTGGGTCCACGGCATCTTAATGTTAATTATGACATTTGTTCCAGCTTCAATAACAGGGCTTTTGTCAAAAGGGTGTCTTTTCCATCGAAGAATAAATTAATCTTGAAAGGTCATCATCTTCTGCTTTATCTGTTTCAAAAGCTCCATCTTCTGCCAAGAAATCTTCAGAAGAAGCAGCAGATAAACCTAAAGATTTGAGAAAGCACTCCTCTGACTGCTGTCCTCCCTCAGCTTCTTCAGGTTTGGTTCCACCCAGGAAAATCTCTAAAATGTCAGATCCATCCACCTCCAAGGGCTCGATTCTGATGACAATGAAATCTTCAGATCTTTCCTTTCATTCAGATCTGACTAGATCCAAGTCCAGGTCACCTAGATTTTCACCAGAACCAGTGTCTTCTAGGCTTCATTCTCCCTTCCTTCAGAACACACCTCAAAGAGCTTCCTGTCACCATCAACTTTGTCTTCCTTCAGGTCATGCAGGACCCTGTCAGAAGCAGAAGTGGATAGGATAATGAGAAGATTTCTCAGAACCCAGTTTAAGTTGGGTGTAATACCATCTCCGTCTCTCATCAGGCCCATGAGCCTTTCCACCGCACAACCCCAAACTTTGACTCTTAATCTGATCTGTCCTGCGCTTACAGAGATTTTGGACTCAAGACTTCGAAGTATGTCCATGTCAGATCCAAAGACATGCCCTTTTTCAATTCTGACACTTTATCTGATCCACATGAGCCTGACCTTGTCAAATACAGAAGGATCTCAAAGTCTTAGCATCAGTGCTGGATCTGGGGGGGCCGAGATAAATTCTAATGCTCTCAGACCTGCCCCTCTGTCTTGGAGCTTCAAAACTAGACAGCTTGGCTCTGACCACTGCTTCAAGGCTGGAGTCTGTGGGGATCAGGTTTCAGCCCACACAGGCTTCTTTGGATCCAGAGTTGGCAGGATTAAGATCCCCCATGGCTTCAGCATTTGAGGCAGTGGACAGAGCTTTCTCATCTTTAATGGAAAAGACATCCTAACCATCCTCGTGTCCACCCTACACTCAGCTGTCTACCGTACAAGCTGGGTCTTTTCATCTTCTCTCTTCAGCACAGCCAGCCTGGTCCAGCCTTGAGACTGGCCTCATTCAGGACTTTGCTGGCACTTCTGAGTCCTCTCCAGAACCTTCCAGCAAAGATCCCCTCATAAGCAGACATGTAAGAAGAGACACACAGTCTCTCCACAAGAATGATTAATTGAAGACACTGATTTCAATGAAGGGGAAGGGTCCCCCAGATCACCCCTTAAAGATGTTTCATTTGGGGAGATACTCGAACCTTTGAAACAGAAAGGTGGTTGGTCTTCTTCCCACCCTTCCCAACAGGAGTCAGTGCTCCTTGAGGCGTTTGGAACCAGCTGAGCTGCGTAGTCCCTGGCAGATGAGCTAATAGATTTCATCAACTGCTGGGCTTGGAAAAACCCAGATGTCATAGAGCCACCCACAAATGCTCGGACAAGTATCTTGTTGCACCAAAAGATAGGGCTCATTGGAGCACAGGTCCCCTAGTGGTTGCCATGGTGGTTGCACCAGCCACTAAGAAAGAACTAGTGGAACAGAGCTCTACTGTCCATCCCCTTAATAGGGAATCTAAGGCTTTGGACTGATTTGGGATGTGTGTCTATGCATCAGTGACCTTTCCCCTCAGGTCTCTGAATTATTTGGCACATGTTGCAAGATTTCAGAGGGAATTGATTAAACAATTTTCCAGTACCTTCTTGGGTCCATGTCTATAGAGCATAAGTAAACAGTTTCTTCACAACTGGCTACCCTCCAGTCTTTATCCAATGCTTCCACAAGATTGATATCTCATGTTTCAATTGGAGCTGCTAGAGAGGTGGGTTCAGGTTTAACCATTAGAAGGCATGCATGGATGTGCCTCTGTGATTTTCCAGAGTCCTTCAAGTCTTTGCTCATCAATGCCCAATGGATGGATCAACCTTATTTGGCCATAAGTTGAAAGAGAATCTCTCCAGGAGTGAGCAAAATTCAAAGAACCTTTCTGCCATGGGATTCCATTTTTCTACCCCTTAGAGGACCTTTTCCCAGAACCAGAAAATTGTGGTTCAGAAAGTCACAAGGCTCTTCCCAAGATGACTGTGGAGAAAGATCCCCTTGAGGCAGAGGGGAGAATTTTAATGGGAGACTCCACACAGCAGAGGTGGCCCACAACATCAGGGTTTCAGAGCTCCTTTCTTGGAGAAGCTCTACCAATGTCCCTGAAGGGTTACCTGGCTGCTGCAATCTGGAGCCAGTTGGAGGGCACTTATCCCTGCACCTGAAAGCCTGGAAAGCCATTAACAAAGATTCTTGGGTGCAGAATATTATTATAAAGATTAGTACATACCATTTTCCCTTTTTCATTTCAAAACCCTACAAATTAAATTCCCGATGTTCCATTCAGTCAGTGGAAAGCAACAGCTACAGAAATAAAAAAGCTGCTTGTGAAAATTGTCATTTAGCCAGTCCCACCACACTTTAGCCAGTCCCACCAGACCAACAAGGATCCTGAATCTATACAAGATTCTTTTTAGTGCCAAAAAAGACCGGGGACCTAAGACCAGTTTTGGATCTCAGCAATCTAAATCAGTTTGCAAAACACTTGAAGTTCCGAATGGTCATGTATCAGCCCATTCTGCCTCTTTTAAGGAAGGATGATTGGATGTGCAGGTCTATATTACATTACTGAAGTTTCAAAACTTCGAATCTGATATGGTCAACACCATATAATTGAAGTTTTGAAATGTTGAAAATGTAATAAAACACAACAACCTACAAAAACAAACCATTTAAATGCTCTAAGCAGGGAGGCAAGCCACCCTGCGCCCCACCCCCTGTTACTTAAATATACCAACTCCGAAATCACACTACAGTGCAGAAAAGGGAAATCTCCCCTTTTAGCACTGTACGGAGATCTCCGTTAAAAGATTCAATGTTTCAAAACTTCAATCATATGGTGTCGACCATATCAGATTCGAAGTTTTGAAACTTCAGTCTTCTGATATAGATCCTGGATGTGCTGTATAGACATTCAGAATGCATACTATCAAATCAAAATATACAGGTGCTCCAGGAGATATATACACTTCTGGTTGGAATCCAGGCACTTCCAGTTTAGAGCATTGCTCGTTTGTCTCACCACAGCCCCCAGGGTGTTCACCAAGTGCATGGCAGTGGTTGCAGCTCACTAGAGACTGCAAGGATTCTGGATGTTTCCTTATCTAGACAACTGGGTGCTATCTGCTTTCACCAAGCCTAATTCAAGCCAAGGTTTTGTTGCTCCACCTCTATTTCTAGCTAGGCATTACTATAAATCTCTCCAAGTGTCATCTCTACCCTGCCCAAACTCTGGAGTTCATTGGAACATGTCTAGATACCTGGACTCAAGTGGAAAACTAACCACAAACAATACTAGAGATTTTAAGTAAACAAGCATTACACATCCTTACTCTTCATTCACCTCCAGCCAGATTACATATATAACTACTGGGTTTGATGGCACCCTCCATAGTACTGGTTCTTTCAGAATGCTTTCCCATGAGAATACTACAATGGACTTTAGTACAGTGGTCAGTAAGATATCAGCCACTGACGACTCCAATTTGCCTCACAAGTTTTTGCAAATATCACATAGTATGGTGGATTCATTCATAGGAAGTTTCTCAGGGCCATCTTTCACTCTTCCCTCTCCCAAGGCCACAATGACTCTGGATGCCTCCCAGCTGGAGTGGGGTGGGGCATTATTTGGGAAGGACAGTCCAAGGCACATGGTCCCAAACAGAGGCCAGTTTTCACATCAATGTCCTAGAAATGAGAGCAGTCCTACTGACATTTCAGGCATTTCAAAATGTTCTCCATCTGGGGATGATTGCAGTTCAAATGGACAGCATGTCTATAGTCTAGTACATAAACAAACAGGGGAACTAGATCTTACCCACTATGCTGGGAGGCAATGAGAATTGGCAATGGGTGGTCTCTTCTGTCCACTTTCTCTTGGAAATTCACATTCCGAGGAAAATCAACATACTAGCAGACAAACTGAGCAGGTCCATCTTACTCCCTCACAAGTAGTCTCTCAATCAATCAGTGATGGAAATTATATTTTGCCAAAGAGGTCAACAGTAATCTGACCTCTTTGCTTCTCCCTTCAATGCCAAGTGCAGCAGGTACTTTGCCCTGACCACCACAGAGGGGGATTCACTGAGAGACTCTTTAGTTCACGAATGGCCCTCTTGCCTATTATATGCTTTCCTTTCTACTCCTCTCATCCCAAAGTGGATTCAGAAAGCATTGCAGTGGAAGAGCAAGGTTCTCCTCATTGCCGCATTCTGGCTTCACCAAACATGGTTCCCTTTCCTATGGCATCACCTAGGTCACCCTTCCGGGGAACTCAATCCTGTTCAGTAACTTCTGTCTCACCCATCTGGATTGCCTCACTCGGACTTGTAATCCCTCAAAATGACCACATGTTTTTTCCACTTCCAGTGATGGCACTAGAAGTTCCAGACTTTTTTCTGCTGTTTACCACATTCTAGCCTCTACCTGAAAGATTTATAAAAGTGAGTGGAAAAGATTTTCTATCTGGGCTATAATAGACATTTAGATCCCCTCTCTGCACTGATTCCAGTGAGTCTCAATTTCTTGACACTCATTTTCAATGATGGAGCTAAATTTTCATCTAGGTGTGGATCATTCATCTCTGGCTTCCTTAAAGTTGTGCAAAGCTTTCCTTAAGGGTACCTTGCTGCTTTGGCCTCCAATTAAGGACCCTTTTCCTCTACGGGACCTTACTCTTATCCTTCAGGCTTTTATTTAGCCTCCCTTATAACCTTCAGATAGGACAGAATTAAAGTTCTTGTCTTGGAAAACTCTGTTCTTAGCCATCATTATTTCAGCTAGATGGGCATCTGAACTCAGATACATTCTTTTCAGCCATCTTACCTGATTTTTTACAAGGACAAGTGTTCTTTTGGACAAACTCTTCTTGCCTACTTGAAAAGGTGTCGGAAGCAAACCTCAGCCAGTCAATTAACCTACTAGTCTTCTTTCCAAAATTTTCTAACATGGAAGAAAACATGCTTCATTTATTGGATGTTTGTAGAGAGCATAGATTTTATATTCACAAAACTAAAGACATAAGGAAATCAGAACAACTGTTTAGAATATCTAGATTTTTGCCTCATATTTTTGGTTCATTCTCTATAACATTTGTGGTTTTCTGACAAATCATTGTGGATTGAAGCCACCAAATAATGCCACATGTCCCCCATTATTTTAGGCTTTGTCCAGATTTCTTGTGATAAGAGGCTGAGAGGTATGACCGTTTGTATCCTTTTCCAAGGCCACATTGGACACAGCAGTGACAAAACTGACCTTAGCTAGATGGCTCACTGATTGCATTTGTTTTATTTGTAGAAGCAAAGGCCTATCATTACCCAAACATCCTAAAGCACACTCAACCAAATCTATGGCTACATCATCTGCTTTTTGGTCTAAAACATCTTTAAATGACATCTGTGCAGCTACTACATGGTCCATTGCTCATACCTTTATAACTCACTACAAAATGGATATCTTATGCAGAAATAGGGCAGTTTTTGGCTCTGCTGTACTCTAGAATATCCTTCCTCGAGGAACACCCAAGATTACTCTAGCTAGGAACTCTGTCCCATCAGTTAAGGAACAGATAGGTTCATAGGTGTGTACTAGGCTAATGGCCCTGGAGCCTTTACAAGCCTAGCCCATAGGATTACCCTGGCATCTTGCCACAAGACCTTAGTTCCCAGTGCCTCTGTCAAGTAGAGTTACTGGAGTGATCCCTGGGGTGAATTTTCTATTTCCCATCCACTCATCAAGATATTTTTTGAAGACGGCCAGTGAGGTGCTCTGTTTGATATGTATGGGAAGTCTATTCCATAGCATGGGCAGTCTCTGGGTTATGAACCTGTCCCTCCAACATGTTCTGTTGATTTTTGGTAATGAGGTTGAGGTCTCTGGACTGTGTGGTGTGGAGGGATTGGGATTTCTTTAGATGTAGCATTTCTAACAGAGCTGGGTCAGACATGGCTTTGTAAGTCAAGCAGAGATCGTCTCTAAGTAGGTGATATGAGACAGAGAATAGATGGAGTTTTTTGAGTCTGTATATATAGGACAAGCATTTAAGGCCTAGGATCCTCTTTGTGAAGTACTTTTACTGCCTCTCCAGTTGTTGCAGGTGCCTAGTGAGGTACATGCCAAATGGGGCATTGTAACTTGATGATTAGCCTAATGAGGAAAGAGTAGAGGGAGACAATGACCTCTTTCTTCCAGGATGCAAAACCCTTAGTAATGAGATGTGCCACATGGAAGGACTTTCTGACCACAGTGGCAATGTGGTGGTCAAAAGAGAGGTTGCTGTCAACCTGTGTTCCCAGATCTCTTATAAATCCTTCTGTGTTCAGTGAACTACCATCAATGTGATAATTCATGGGAACTGGGTTTTTCCCAAAGGGGATGATGACACATTTTCTGCCACTGAGCTTAAGGCCATGGTTCTGACACCAGTCGTTGGTCTCAGTGAGGCCTTTCTGTAGGATGTCAACATCACTTAGGGAGTTAATACTGGCTCCCAACATGCAATTGTCTGCGAACTTTGTCAGCCAGAGTCCCTTCGTGTTGGCCTGGACTTCTGAGAAGTAGATACCAAACAGGAGGGGACCCAGGAGTGATCCCTGTGGGACTCCACTTGTGACTGGTCAGTAGTCTGACTTGGAGTCAGCTACTTTCACACTGTGGGTTCTATCTGTGAGGCAGTTTGCAGCCCACCTACCGATATAGGGGTTGATACCTAGCTTAGTGAGTTTTTCTATGATTCCTGAGTGGGAATGGTATCAAAGGCCTTGGACAGATCAAGGTAGGCTGTATGAACCACCTTGTCTTCATCCATAGCACTGGTGACTGACTCAAAGAAGTCAACCAAGTTGAGCAGGCATAATCTACCCTTCACAAAACCAAACTGTGTGGGATCCAGAGTTTGGAGATTCCCTATATCCTGACAGAGGGGCAAGTGTTGAATGTGTGTATGACTGTGTATACTGAGGGAGGGGGGTGACTACAGTGGTACTATGAAATCCTTAGATCTGGTTGTCATGCCCTCACCACATAGAAGGATTTCCTCACCACCATGGGGACATGGTGGTCAAAGTTCAGATTGCTATCTATTTGAGTACCCAGATCTCTTACTTTTTCCACTCTTAGGGGGACCATTATTGTAATCCGCAGGTGTGTTTGATTTTCCAAAGGTATTTTTATGCACTTCTTTGCATTTAGTTTGATGCCGTGGTTCTGACACCAGTCATCAGTCTACATCAGTTCTTTTTTTAGGATATCAACATAACTTGGGGAGTAAATGATTGCTCCCAACTTACAGTCATCAGCAAATGTTGTCTACTAAAGGTCATCTGCATTTGCAGTGACATCTGAGAAGTATATCCCAAACAGGAAGGGGCCCAGCACTATGCCCTGTGGTACTTGACTGGTGACTTGCTGGATGTAGACTCCTCCACTCTAATAACATGTGTCCTATCCATGAGAAATTTGGCTATCCATCTGCTGGAGTAGAGGTGTAAGCCCAAATTTGTGAGTTTATCTATAATACCCGAGTGGGTATTATAAAACAGTCTCAACAAAATTCTAGTAAACAGACATTTAAGAAGAAGTGGCAAGGGGGTTACAAAAAAGGCTGGAACCTTCCAAAACCAAGGACAGCCTAACTATTCTGAATGACTATTCTAGAGACCTTGTGATCCCCTCCCATTCTGACCCATTTTTTTCTTTTATAAAGTCTGAATTTCCATTTTTCTTTTTGGTGGGTTCTGAAAATCATTCATCAGGGTTACAGATGGCAGTAGGAAGAACTTCCTCCTTTTCAAGGAATTATTCCTCATCCGCCAGATCAGACTCTTTTTTTTTTTTTTTTTTTCACTTATTCTTCACCACATGCTCTCTCAACGAATGATAAATCTAGTTCCACCTTCCCAGGTGGGGAAAGGGTTTTAATTCAGTGATGCTCCTAGTGCCAAAGAAAGAAAATACTTAAGAGTCCAGTTTTGGATCTTTCTTTCCTAAACATGTTTGTGATAGTACCCAAATTCAAAATGTTGTCAGTTCAGAACCTGTTACCTTGCCTTCCTCTTTCAAGTTTCCTGGTAACACTAGACTTAAAAAGATGCTTACCATCACATCCCTATCCATACAGACTTCAGACATTTCTTAAGGTTTTGTGTGTCTTTCTTGACTCCCTCATACAGATTGTATCCCTGGGATGTCAACTAGACATCACAGTTCAGAGAGCTTTTCTTCCACAGAAAAAAATGTAGATCTTTATTTAGATCTGTTTCTTAGGTTTTCCACTCAGACTTTGATCACTGTGAGGGAATATCTCAGGACTTTGTATCTCATGGTATCTATGATTCTCATGATACCACTGGCAAGACTTCACATAAGAAAGATACAGTGGTATCTGAAATCTTTTTGGTCTCAGCATCAACACCCTTTATCTTTTCAAATTCCATTGCTGTGATTTGTCAGAAGAGGAATCTTTGGTGGAGACAACAGATATTCCTAAATCCAGGTCCCTCCTTCTCTCTCCTTGCTCCAAAACAGCCAGTCATCACAGATGCTTTGACATTTGATTGGGAAACAGTTTCAGGAGGGATAAAAGTGCAGGTGGTATGGCACATCAAGGAGAGATGTAAGTACATAAATACCAAAGAGATCCTTGCCTGATCAAGGCACTCAACTCTCTGAACCATCTTTGGCCCCTGTTCAAGTGGTTACATACAATCCCAGAGCCATGTGGTACATCAACAAGCGAGGGGACCCAGGTCATATCCCTTTTGTAGACAAGCCATGTTAACTTGGGATATAGCTTCACAGCACAATCTCACTCTGCAGGCATTCTGTATTCTGTCAGTGCAAAATTGTATGGCAGACAAGCTGAGCAATACCATGGCAGACCCTAATGAATGGAGACTAGATCGGGGGTCTTCCAAGATTTGATCCATCTGTCGAGAGTCCCTCAAGTAGACCTCTTTGCTCCTCTCAGAACAATCAACTGACAAGATTCTACTCCAGGCTTGCATGCAAGAAGGCCTGGAAGACAGATGCCTTTTCTTTTCCTTGGACAGGAATGTTCCTGTATGCTGTTTCACCCTTTCCACTAATATCCGGGGTTCTTCTGAAGATTCAAAGGAACCCCCCCCCCCCAGATCATTGTGGTAACTCTCTTCTGGCCTTGGCAGCCACGGTTTTCACTTATTTTGGAAATGGTTATGGGTAATTATCAGAAGCTTCCTCACAGACTGGATTTACTCATAAAATAACTGGGTGTTTGATATACCCCAACACCAGTCTTCTTCAATGGACTGCCTGGATGATAAGTTCATGATTACTTTTAGGCACCTGTTTACCGAGGATGTACAGCAGGTACTAATGCAGGCAAGAAAGCCTGCTACTAGAAGATCATTTTTTAGCAAATGGAAAACATTTTCTAGTTGGTGCCAACATAAACAGCATCCATTCAAGGTTAGCTGTTCTCTGGATTTATAATATTTGTGTGAGGTACTATCCCATGGCCTTTTTTATTCATCTAGCAAGCTTCTTTTACTGGCCATTTCAGCATGCCTGCCCATGGATCCTCCTCTTTCAATGTAGTCTCATGTCAAAATATTCTTGAAAGGGGTTTTTCATAAGAGGCCTCCAAGAAAACCGGTGGCCCCTTCTTGGTATCTTAATTTTGTGTTAGAGAAGCTAACACTTGCTCCATTTAAACCAGCTATTCTAGCTAACTTGAGATTCTTAAAATGGAAAACAGTTTTATTGTTTTGTCTGACAAGAAGGGTATCTGCTTTGCAAACTCTTATGGTGAGTCATCCCTGTCTCATTTTCCTTAGGGACAGGGATCCTTCGAGGACTAATCCTTTTTTTATGCCTAAAGTGGTATACAAGTCTGCTTCAAGCTAAACTATCCATCTCCACATTTTCTTTCCTGAACCTAAAAATGAGGGAGAAAGGATACATCATACCTTGAATGTCCACAGGCAACTCAGGTACTGTCTTGACAGAACTAAATCTATCAGATCTTTGGGTCAATTGTTCATTTCTTGTGAAGGTAACAAGAAGGGAGAACCTGTGTCAAAACAGACTATGTCCAAATGTTTGTCTAAGGCTATTACCTTTTGTTATACTCACCACAGCAAAACTATTTCAGGCAGAGTCAAAACCAACTCTGTCAGGGATTTAGCCTTGTCTATGGCTTTTTGTAAAGGGTTGGATTCTAGAAGTATTCTAGAAGTTGCTGCTTGGTTCTACATAGTTCACAAAGTACTATAAACTTGATTTCTTCTCTAGGTCCAGATCAAACTTTGCTAGGACTATTCTCCAGGGTTTGCTGGACCTTTCTCCTTCCACCTGCCAAATTTGTTTAATGTACTGTACCCATATAGATAAGGCTACTGCAGCAGTGATCAAAAAGATGAACAGTTGTGTTAAGTTGAACTTAAAAGTAGATGTTCGAATGATCACTGCTGAAGCAGCTGCCCCCTCCCTCCATCCACCTTGTTTTGTGTGTGTGTTTTTTTATGTCAAGGTGTGAACATTTACATTTTTTTTTTATTCCAAGCATTGTCCTTTCAGGGCTCAGCTTCCCTGTTTCTGCTGGAAGGGAAGCTCTGAAGGGCTTCACACCCAACCTTGTCTTTTAGTCAGCTCAGCTTCAGCAGCTTGACAGTTTGGGCACATGAAAGGTGCCTCGAAGCTTTGGAAGCTGGTAGACTGCTATATCCTTGCATGATGTTATCCATATAGCTATGGCTACTGCAGCAGTGATCGTTCAAACATCTCCTGTTATGGTAAGTTCAACTTACACAACTGTACTTTTCCCCTCCTGATCCCTGTTATATTTAAGTGTCATTAAAGCATAAAATAAAGAGTTCTCCCTGTTATCTAATGCTCCTTGTGCTCCACATAGTTGTAGCACTGCCTGGTGGGTAGTGTTCCTCCCAGCCATGTAATTATTCTCCCTGCAAGCAGTTCTGAGTGGAGAGCACACGGCTAATTAGGTTCATAGGTGTTTGCTAGACTAACGACCACAAGGGCCTTTTTAAGCCTAGCCATGCATCCCAAATCTCTGAAAAATTCTGCTATCCTTGATAAATGTAAGCATGGGCCTGTGAGATGAATCATTTACAGGTTATCTGTTTCCAGTAGAGACATAGGTGCCAACACAGGGATGAATTTCTGGTTTCCCATCCAATTGTTCAAGTTGCACTTGAATTGGGTTAGGGAGGAACTCTGCTTCACATGGATGGGGAGCCTGTTCCAAAGACAGGATAGTCTCTGGGATACATACCTATCTCTCCAGCAGGTCCTATTTATATCACAGGCATGGTTTAAGTCTTTAAAATAGGTAATTATGGTACTGTTTGTTTTGTGGATATGCAGGAGGTCCATCAGAGTGGGGTCTGACAAAGTCCTGTATATCAGGCATAGCTCTCCCCTCAAAAGCTTGTAGTTGACAGAATACAGGGATAGGGCCTTGAGGCAGTCTGCATAGGACATATTACTTACACCCTGTATTTTTTAGTGAGGAACCTCTGTGGACATTCCAGTTGTTGGATATGCCTTGTTAGGTACATACCAAAGGGGGTATTGTACTCAATGACTGGTCTGATGAATGCCAAATACAGTGAAACAATGACTTCCTTGGACTTAGATGCCATACCTGTGTTTATAAGTTGAGCAGGATAGAATGATTTCCTCTTTTCCTCACCACTATAGACACATGATGATCAAAGGCTAGATTACTATCTAAGTGTGCCCTAAGTCCCTGACTACTGGGTCAACTCTAAGTGGTGTTTTGTCAATATGATAGTTACTGGGTTCATTCTTGACTTCAAAAAAAAAAAGAGAAAATACATCTGTTTTCCCCATGTTAGCTGGAAACATGCACACCCCCTGAAAAGTGCTAATTTTCCCAATATGTCAGTATTAAAATGTATAAATCTTAATGATAAATTAAAGCTTTTCTATCCAATCAATAACTTTTTAATTTCTTCCATTATTTTTCTCCATTGTCGTATTATACTTTCATATTCTCCAAATTTCATCCTAATGCACTTTTTCTTTTCTAATATAGTATATGCCATTTGTTTTCTTAATTTTACCATATCCCTTACTCTTATTTTGTTTAACTGTAATCCAACTATTTTAACAATGTTTCAATCCTTACTACAATCTCAATCATTCAGACCTTGGTTTTATTCTCAATAACCAAATCATTTGCATATGACCAACACATAGGTATTACAATTCATTTCTCCATCTCACATCTTGCTTATGTCATGCTACAAGTGCTTACTAATATTACTTACTGCACTAATCACCAATGCTAACCAATACATGTTAATTGAACATCTTCAGTTAACTCCTCTATTAATTCTTATTTTCTTCCCATCTATCCATTTACTATAACTTTCACCCAAGATGTTTCATAACACATTCTTATTACAGTCACTACTTCTTCCACAGTCCCATATGCCCCTGACATCTTCCACATTGCCTGATGGCTTACCTTGTAAAATGCTTTTGCTACATCACATTACTAATCTTTCCTCCTTGTTTCTTTCAAAGTCACATCTAACACTTATTTTGCCATCATTAGCATTTCTTTCACCTGTCTTCCTTTTACATAAAAAAAATTCCCTGTAACTTTATACAATACTTTCTACATCCTTTCTTGCATTACTTTCACAAAAAATATAATCTGTATTTCCTGGAGTTATTGACCACATTTTGTATATCTTTTCTTTCATATTTTACCATTCAGATTTAATCACCCCTCCAATATATCTATTTTTCTTCTCTACCTTTCTCCAAGTACTCATTTAATATTTTAATAAACACTATTTTTCGCTTTCATCAGTTTCTTTATAATTGCCAAAACTTAATCCCCCAAGTCCTGGTGCTGATTCCTCCCTTCCTTCCCTTAGTGTTTTTTCCCAATTATTCCATTTTAATTTTTTTCTCATAATCTTTCTTAAAATTTCCAGATATCCTTTTCACCTTCTATTTTTCTCCTTCTCCTGTTTCTTATATTCTGCTTACAAGTTTTTCAACCATATCCATATTTTTTTCTATTTCTATTTTACATTATCTTTTTCATCTAAGATTGCATTTCTCTTCCCTTCCTTTGTTTTAACTTCTTTGGCTTCCCTTCAAGGAGAATTTCCTTGAGTGTCTGTAGCTACCACAAAAAAAGTCATATGGCATAAGGCCAAATGCTTTTCCTTACTCAAAGTCATTGCAAGTGTGATTTCTAAGTGAGCATTAGCTATGATTTACTTTCTAGTGAGACTTCCTTCTTCCTTACGTACGTGTTACCACGGAGTTAATATCTATCTATCTATCTATCTATCTATCTATCTATCTATATGTATATATATCTAAGTTCAGAAATGTGGGGGGGGGTGCATTGGGGCTTGCCCCATGCAATGAACAAGAAAAGAGGAGTTTGTCTTTCAGATATTTATTTTTTTTGTTCTGTTAAACAGTCAACCTTCAGGAAGTTGTTGTTTCATAGTAGAACAAACTTCTTTCCCTGAATAAGTGAAACATCCATTTTTTTCCTTTTAAAAGTAATTTATGGTTATTTCTTTCTTTTTTTTTACTTTTCTCCAATTTTCCATACAATTTTTTCTAATTCATTTATTCCGTCACTATCTTGTTCTGTCTCTTTTTCATACCTCCTCATGGTTTCTTCATATTTCATACACCTCTTCTTTTCATTCTGTTTACACCTTCTAAAAAACATTTTTATACTTTTCCTTGCACACCACCCACAAATATGTTCATTTTTTAATGTGCTCTCATCATTGTGTTCTCTTCATTTTCATTGTTCTTCCTTTATATCATCCTTTTTGCTAGCCATGACAACCTTATTTCTTTTCTTTTCTTTATTATCTCTCGGTGTCATCTCCTATTATAGTCCATAGTGCCATGTAATCTGAAAATTCAGCCATTTCTACCCCACCTCTTCCTTCATATCTTTTGTATATATTAAATAATCTATTTCATGTTAACAAATTCCTCTTCTGTATGTTCATTCCATATTTTCCCTAGTTTTTGACCCTTCACATTTTATTAACGCTTTCATTTTTTATTTTTCTTCTTTCCTTCCTTAAGCTACAGTTAGTCTCCCACCATAACTATTAATATATTTACCATGACATACTTATTTATTTCTTCAAACATTATTTCCCTTCTGACATATCTGTCTATGCATATACCGCTACTAGTCTGACACATATCACATATTACCACCCTTCCAGGTACTACTACTCTAACATCAAATATTTTATTTCCTTCACTTCTTCTAGAAATCCCTGTCCCTGAACATGTCTCATTTCCCACTTGCCATATATATAATCTTCCTTCCCCGCACTGCCTCAATTCTCAGCTCTCTCTTTTCATACTTATACCATTAAGTTGTTGACATACTACTGTTATCATGTTGTGCACTATTTACATTTAATGCCCATGGTCCTATATTATCATTTCCCTTTCTTTATGTCATTCCTGCTTCCAGTTTATATTTTTTTCTTTCTTATCCAAACACTTTTCCAACTGATTTTTCATTATTTTATTCTTGCTTTTCCAGTACCCAACTCTCGCATTCATTATTTCTAATACTTCATACTTATTTTAACTTGTATCTGCAATCTCTCTGTCTGCAAATCATCCTCCACTTTATTTACCCAATTATTTCCAGTATGTTCTACATTTTCTTCTTCACTTATTTCTCCATATCTTCAGTAACATTTTCAACTAATTGCCCCTCAATTACAGCCATTTGTATGACTTTGATTATAGATGTCTGATTGCAATCAAATTAATTAATAAATACATGAATAATGCACATGCATTTATATTCTCACCTCACTGGAGTCAGAATATAGTGTATAACCCACTGCAAGCCCCCCTTCCCACATATGTCTCAACTGCTTAGCTCAAGAATCAGGCATAAGCTAAAAAAATAATGGTGTATGAAGGATCAAGATCAGGGATAGCCATTGCTTTTGTATACATAAACAAACTTGCTGGAATAACAAACAGGATTTGCATTAGCATGTTTTTGAAGGTTATTAAGTTTGAAATTCAAATGTCTGTCATCATTATTTAGTAAATGCAATCTTTATTGATTTGCTAAAAAACACACAAACTTTAAGAGGCACAGACTAAAATATGAGGCAAAAAATCAGATATTCTGCAAAATCAGAGACAGTTGATTTGTTGAGAGCATCTACACCCCTCCCCACACACACAAATGTGACAATCAATTACAAGCAGTTGTATGACTGTGACTGTAACCTCAGATGTTTTTTTTTTTTTTTTGTAGATGTAACTAACTGCAATACAGGAATTTATCTTCTCAAGTCACTACTGTCAAACGCAGAGATCTGAATGTGTAAATTTTCATTAATTCCTCAACTTGTGGGTTTGGATCTGATCCTCAGATATGATTCGGCTGGTTTTTACAGCTCATGGCCTACTACAAACTTTCAAGCTCCTCCCTTACCCATAATGGTACTGTCCACTTCCCAGATCTTGTTTGCCTTCTTCATGTACGGATGTGGTCGTTACAGCTCCTGAGCACTAAAATGAGTTTTTTGCAACAGTTAAGTCTTTTTATCTTTAAAACTCACTTTTCTATCTGGAATTAATACTCTTTATATCCTCCCTTAGCCCTATGCTTTTTCTAGTGTAATTTAATACCATTTCTGGTAGTTTGTGATCCCTCTTTACCATTTTACTGGTAATCTTTACTACCATTGTTGGTAGTCCTTTCCTTTCCTTCCTTCCAAAAAAAAAAAAGTTTATTCTTTACTATTACCTCTTTGATTATGGCTGATAAACCTTCTGAGTTTAAGAAGTGCAAGCAATGTGGGCACAAGCTTCCCTTATCTGATGCACGTGACTCTTGCATATATTGTTTGAGCCCTACCCAATTAGGAGTCCCTTGTGACATTTGCAAGTCATTTAATCCCAGGGCTTTAGTGGATAGCAAAAACAAATTGATTTTGAAGGGACTTCAACCAACTAGTTGTTTTGAATCGCTGTCTGGAGCTCAATCCTCCAAAGCAAACCAGAAACAGTCAAGGAAATGACTTGCTGAACCTTATGGATCTTCCACTACATCATTGGATCCTAGTAAGGAGCCAGCCAAAAAGGTTTCCAAACAGTCTTTTCCAAAGTCCATATCCTTGGATCCAACTACTTTGAATACTAGATCTGTTTCTTTGGATCTGGTTCTCTTACAGCTGAGACAGCTCCCTGGAGCCGATATGTGTCCTCTCTAGACCCGGTCCCCTCTTGGCTACCTTCACCATTTTTAGAGAGGCATCGACACTCAAGATCTTCTTTCATAGCATCTTCTTCCTATTCTTCCAGGAATCTTATAGAGGCAGATGTGGCTAGAATGATGAAGAAGTTTTTCTTGACACAGATTCAGATAGAAGTTCTCCTGGCTCCTACCCATTCGGGTCAGGAAACCTTCATTAGTACTACTCCACTGATCCTGGCTATTTCTCTGATTCATCCTTTGGTTTTGGAGCCCTTGGACCTGAGTCTTCTGGGATTGTCTGTTTCAGATCCAAAGATGGTGGTGTCTTTGGATCTGATTACTTCAATGAATATACCGGCTCCAAAGCTGTTGGGTCCAGATGACTCTCGGAATTGGAGCACTGCTGTCGGTTCCGAGTTGCTAGAGTTGACTCTGAAGCAGTCAGAGCCTGCTCTTCCCTTTGAAGTGTCGGCATTGGACAGCTTGGCTTCATCTTCTGCCTCGGGTGGGCTGCCTTTGGGTCAGAAGAAGACAATGGTCTGGAAACAACATGCCTTCTTGACTCTGTCAATTTCCTTCTCCCTGTGGCATTCTGCCTTTGAGGTGGTAGAGAGAGTTTTCTCTTCCAGGATTCAGACAGCTCCTTCCTCCTTGGATCTTCCTTCTGTTTCCCAGATGTCTTTGTGCCATGAGCCTCATCATTCTACCACACAGGGACAGCCAGCTCAAAGCTTCCAGCTCACCCAACAGGGTATCCTTATTTCTTCAGATACTTCCCTGGAACATCCCACCAAGGAAGTCCCTAGGAAGAGAAAGTGCAAAAGGAGGCACTTAGACTCCCATTAAGAGTCAATCACAGAAGATACTGATTTCAATGAAGGGGATGGGTCCCCAAGATTACCACCTGATGTATCTCCTTTGGAGACATTTTGGAGATCCTTAAGCAAAGAGGTGGTTGGTCTAACGATAACCCTTCCCAAGAGGAATTGGTATTCCTGGAGGCTTTTGAGTCTGGGTCATCTAATTTCTGGGTGACTCTGCCCACCAACAAGCTCACTGAGTTGATCTCCTGGTGAGTGTGGAAGGAACCTGATTCTGTTGAGCCAATCTCCAAGAGACCAGAGAGATCCTGGCACCACCCAAGGATAAAGAGTTTTGAAGCAAGCGAGTACCAGTAGATGCCATTGTCATGGTGGTGGCCACAAAGAAAGAACTCACAGAACAGAGTTGATGTGTTCATCTGTTCATCCCCCTAACAGGGAGTCTAGTGCAATGGGCAGGTTTGGGAAGAGTGTCTATGCTACAGTGACTTTCACTCTTAGGTCTCTGAACTATTTAGTGCACTTTACCAGACTAAAGAGAGATTTGATTAAAGAACTTTCCAAATCCCTCTCTGGAGCAGTAACTGGTGAGGCACAGACTTCTATTGCATCACAGTTGGCTACCCTGCAGTCCATTACTAACTGATCCAGGAGGCTAATTTTGCATGTAGCTGAAGGTACATCAAGCACGGCAGGTTCAGGCATTTCCATTAGGAGGTATGCCTGGATGCATTTATGTTATTTTGTGGAGCCCTTCAAGTCCTCCTTCATCAATGGTCCTTTTGATGAAAATTCATTGTTTGGCCCCAGAGTCAAAGACACACTCTCCAGCTGTGAACAAGATGGTAAGACCCAGTGGGCATACATTTTTTTACCCCTCTAAAATCCTTCTGTAGAAATCAATGAGGTGTTCGGAAGATATGGTTCAGAAAGTCCCAGGGTCCTTTCCATGATCCGAGTGCAGATAGTTTCCCCAGGGGCAGAGGGGGTAATTCTAACAGAAAATGCCTCCCTCTCAGCAGAGGCGGCTCATAGAACCAGGATTCCAGAGATTCTTTCTCTGACAATAACTACCAGTATTCCTGAAAGAAGGCCCAATTGTCCACTTGTGGAGGTACTTGGGGATGTCTATCCCTGAACCAGGAAGCCTGGCTGCACATTACAAAAGATACATGGGTGCAACAGATCCATGAAAAACACTATATAGACCAAGAAATCTTGTGCTGTTTGGAAAAAGAAGCCACTGAGGAAGTGTGAAAATTTAAAGAACAAAATTTAGAGACATTTGAAGGGTATAAAAAAGAAAAATGGACATGGGAAAGAGAGAGAGATCTGATATGGTGCAATATTTATACAAAGGAGAAAGCCAAATTAATCAACACAAAAATATTTGAAAAGAAATATAGGTAAAGGCATCCAGATATGGAAAAATTTCACAAAAACAAAATAAGATCACAAAGAGGGAATGTAGAACAGAAGATTAGTCAAGTAGAAGTTAAAAAAATAGAAACTGAAGTTATGGAATATTTGGGAAGTGAAGGAGTCAGTGTAGAAAGTCTAACACAGGTCATTTCACAGCATGATGGAACAACTAGTCTCCAAAGTAAGGAGAAACAATAGGGGCAGGAGACATCTAAAGAAGAAATATGGACATGGGAAAGAAAAAGAGATTTAATATTGTGCAATATTTATGCAAAGGAGAAAGCAAATCAATGCAAAAAGAGCATCACCAAAGATATTTGAAGAGAAATACAGAGAAAGACATCCAGATATGGAAACTGTTACAATTCAAAATATAAGAAAACAAAGAGAAAAAAATAGAAAAGGGGATTAGTAATGGAGAATTTAAAGAAATAGAAACTGAGGTTATGGATTACCTGCAAAGTGAAGGATTTAGTGTAGAAAACTTAACTCAGATAACAGCACAACAGGATAGAGCAATGGACACCCTGATTAAAGAGAAACCAGTAGAGCAGGAAGCATCTAATCAGTTGACATATGAAGATACTTTGGAGTCTCCCACAGGAAACCAGTACAAAGGTTCAGCTGGAACTATACAGCAAGGGAAAGAACAGGAAACTGTGGCATCTCTGACACATTCAATGTCATGCAGTGATAGGCCAGAGAGTTCCCATATAAAAGAGCAATGGATGACATAGGGTGAAACCGAAGAGAACATGGCATAGGAAGAAGCTCTGGAACTTTCTATAGAATGCCCGCAGGAAATGGTGAACAAAGAATGTGCCCTCAGTTTAGAAGAAAATGATCTAAGAGAAGAGTTACTTGATTTAATAGAGATGGATAGACATATTAAGATCAATGAAAGAAACAGACTGCAGAAGGTCAGTAAAACACAAAAAGTTAGAAGTTTGATAAAACAAATGACCAAAGTAATTAGGACTGTCCATAGAGATACATGTGATATAACGGAAGTAAATAGGATACATTACTGTGCAGCCAAATTAATAACAGTCCTACCACAAGAACCCAGGGTAGTAAGGCAAAGGACAGGGATAAATCGAATGCCATCATGGAAGTATCGAAAAGAGAAAACTCAGGGGCTGCTCATACTATAGGACTGCACCCCCCCCACCTGTAGAAAAAAAAAGACAAGAATAAAAATGAAAAAGAGTCCACCCACCTGTAGAAAGAAACCAGAAAAAAATTGCGAGTCCTGGACCTCCATGCATGGAGTTCCGGGTACTCAGAACTCAGACTGCTGAGTTAGGCAGTCTGGATAGGGAAGAAAGGGATCTCCACCCTGCCAGCCCAGAAGTCTGTGCAGTGATTACTGCAAGGTCACTGGACTGCATCAGTTCACATAGGGAAGTCAGGGAGCTCTGCCCTGCCAGCCCAGTGTGTGTGTGTGTGTGTGTGTGTGTGTGTGTGTGTGTGTGTGTTTGTGTGTGAAATGCCCCAGTTGCTACATGGTGGTGGTTAGAGAACACTCAGGCTTGAACCCTGTATCTTGGGTGCAGATAGTAAGGGCCTGAATTCCCTACCCACCACCATCTGTAAAAAATTTGCAGACTTTTGCATTATATTTGTTCTGTTCCTCATAAAATCTGTGGTTTCTGTATGTTTGTTGTTTCTAGCAAAGTCAGTAGTGCAGTGATGCACTGGTAGCATTGTTGCCTGACAGCTACAAGTTCTCTGGTTTGATTCTTGGCTGGGGTGCTTTCTGTGTGAAGTCTGCATGTCTTCCCATCTTACAAAGACATGTGTCTGGAGTGTTTCTCCCTGCTCTGCTGAAAATTGGCTTTTGTTCCAAGTCAAATTAATAACAGTCCTACCACAAGAAATAACAGGCATTTGAATTTCAGACTTCATATTCTTCAGAAAGTACATGGCCTTTTATTCTAGCAATTTCCTAAGTTTATAACATGGATATTTGAAATTTGTCCTTATTTTTGGGACTGTATTCCCCCA
This sequence comes from Protopterus annectens, assembly GCF_019279795.1. Taxonomy (NCBI): domain Eukaryota; kingdom Metazoa; phylum Chordata; order Ceratodontiformes; family Protopteridae; genus Protopterus; species Protopterus annectens. The sequence continues at coordinate 433,885,233 of NC_056734.1, read as the reverse complement.
TTACTGGCTTTGTCCAGGTTTTTTGTGCTAAGGTTGAGAGCTATGGTGAGAACTGAATTCACTGAATATGTTTGGGGGCTGTATTCCCCCATTACTGGCTTTGTCCATGTGTTTTGTGCTAAGAGATTGACAGCTATGGTGAGAACTGAATTCACTAAATAGTAGTCATTTAAGTTTCAATCTTCCTCTCTTTCACAAAACAGCTGATTTGACATAGTGGTATGTTGCTCTGATTGTTTTGCACAGGGTTCCCCTGGGTTCAAGACTTGGCAGTGAAATATATGGTGGTAACACAGCATTTTATTGTAGCAACTTTCGAACATTATACAAGCAATGTTTAAAATGTGTCCCTGGTTTTTTGGGATTTTGTCCCCCCTTCACAATAAATTTTGGCTTTTTCCAGATTTCTTGTGCTGCAAAGTTCAGAGATACAGCGGAATGTTGAATAAATTTTACAAGGAGCTGAGAGCTGCAGGGGAACAAAAGTTTACTACTGCTTATGGAGATTCTACTTGCATTGTTAATAGCACAACAGGTAATGTATTTGCATTTGATGCAGAAGGCTGTGGGTTCTACTCCCACAGTAGGTAGATGAATTGATGGTACAGTACTGTGTTGTAAATGGGGTGGATGCTGCTGTCCTTTTTGGCAAAGATACCTGGTAACTATGAACCTGTTATCAGTTTGCCATCCGTTCCCTACTGTGATATTACTAGCTTATCATTTTTTTAATGCAACATGGGCAATTTATTCCTCAAGGGCAACAACCACTTTATTTGTAGATGAAACAATGACATATAAAGTTGTTTGCTAGCAGCAACCTCTTCATTAGTTACAGATGTCTTTAATGTGGAATTTAGATGACTTTTACTTTAGAGATTGTGCATATTTACTGATACTGGTGGACTGTAGAAGTTTGAGTAGACTTTTATGATGGAAATGTAAGTTTGAGTAGACTTTTATGATGGAAATGTTCTGAATTGGGCAGTTTTGTCATTATTGGTGCATGCATTTTGTTTCATTGTTTACTGGAAAAATATTCAAAACAATACATTTAAAATGCCGTCTAACAACTCTACTGTATTGTACAAGGAATATAATTGAATACAATCAGGAAGGTGTATCAGAGGGCATGTGTATGTTTCGTGTTCAAGGGGCCTATGATTTGAAAACAGCCCAAAGTTAATCTTTATCTGCCACTGGCAAAATGTATTTTCTTTGAATGTGGGTTTCAATGCTGTTTCAATGAATGTGAGTTTCAAGGGCAGAGAAGTTTTAATGCTAAGTCTATTTTCATTGTGAGACTGCATTGCTTTGTTTAGCAGATATCTATTAGGGTCTGTGCTGTAAAATGCAAAATAAAACTTTCAAATGAAATCCAAATCATTGCAGAAGTAAAGCAGTATGCACATTACAGTGTTTGTGATAAATGGGGCAAAATAACCAAGGAATGGGACATTGGAATGGCTGCAGGGGGGAGGCTCCATTCAACCATGAGTTTGTGAGGGGGGGAAGGGTAGCAAACTCAGATAGCCCCGGCTGAACTATACCACTCAACTGTCTAGACTTTTGCAGAATGAATAGATTTTTGCTTCTTATTTTTGGTTTGTTCCTTGTGGTTTTATGGCAAATCATTTAGGAATGAAGTCACTAAATAATGACAGACATTGAGTTTCAGACATTATAACCTTCAGAAAAATGCATGCTAAAGCAGGACCTGTTATTCTATCAACTGTCTTAAGTTTACACAAGAGAAATTTTTAGTACTGTTTGTATGTTTCTCCAATATATTAATTTGGCCTTGTCCAAATTTCCTGCATTAAGAGGTTGAGAGGTACGTGCAAATAAATTGCTTTATAGAATTAGGAATATCCAAACCTCACAACTGTCCCCAATTTTGGCTCAAAATGTTGCTCTCCCCCTAATAACCTCTCCGCAAAATGGCAATTTTTGAAAGAAAACGTGGAGGGTTTACAATTTTAAATAACTGTAATGATCAGAGTTATAGATTACTTTTATTTCAGAAATGCATGTAGATGCTCTTATTTTGTCAGCTGCTCAAGTTAACAATACTAACTTTAAAAATGTGTCCCTTCTTTGACTGGTTCCCAGCTGTATTGTGTGGCAATTTTATATTTTTGCATCACATTTTTTGTCTGTTTTTCATAAAATTGTGGTTTTCTGCCAAATTAATGGCAAATCATTAAAGATTGAAGTTAGAAAATAATGACAGACATTTGAGTTTCAGATTTCATACCCTTCAGAAATTTCATACTAATGCAAGACCTACTACTATTCTATTATCTTTCTAAGTTTATAAGAGCAATATTTAAAAATTGTCCTTATTTTTGGGCCTGTGTCCCACTTCTATGTATGGCTTTGTCCAGATTTCTTGCTCTGAGGTTGAGAGGTTTGAGTGTCAGAGCCATCACCATCAGCCAGAGACATTTCAAATTGTGACATACTTGTTGCACCCCACTCCCCCATGTAGTGACTCTGGATGTGTCCATGCAAGGCAAGGAGCAGTTATGCAGTGTAAGGGTGCAGAGTATTCCCCCATCCAAGGTAGACACAAGTACGATAGTGGCTTTTCATCTGTCCTTGATTTTGCAGAATGTTCTGGTTTTCTGTCATATTTTTATACTGTTGATTTATGCTTCTTATTATTCAGAAAATGCATGCTGTCGCAGTCCCTGTTGCTTTGTGTTTAAGTAGCAATGCTTTAATGACCATCGGGTAAGCTTGTCTGAGATTGTAAGATGCAAGTAACCTTTAATAAGCATACTGTTAAATAATTACCAACACTGAAAGCCTTTTTGTTGTTGCCATGCAGAGAATATTTACATAACTAGATAATGTACAAGCCTTAGGTATTGAAATGCGTATGACAGTATTTGTAATAAAGGACAGGATTACAATATTTTCAGAAGCTCATTACATTTGTTGGAGACTTGCAGTCATCTTTTGTTGGGGACTTGCAGTCATCTTTGCAGGCTTTACCCGTACACTAAACAAAATGCCAATCTATCATGTGTGGTCCATAACCTGTGCAGTAATCCTTTAAGCAATTTATCTTGAGCTTGTTTCTTGTTTGCTGTTCATTTTTTACTTTGACCATGTTTCCCCATGAAACAAGTAGATAGCTGTTGTCAGGCAGCAGGTCTTTTCTGGATAAGAAACATTTTTACTTTCAGCATTTTACTTGGTACTTTTATAAAGCTGAATATTAGTTATAATTAGAGCTGCAGTGCAAGGAGGAGCTTTTTTTTATACTTGATTTTGACTAGTATTCCAGTAATGCATTTAAAAAAAGTAATTTATTTTTTCATGCCTCACAACCTTTTTGTTTCCATCTAGATATTAAGGAAGCTGTCATGCAGCCAATGCATTGAAATATTTTTTTCTTCTACGCTTCATTTTGTCTTGATTGGACTCTCGTAATGACTGTTTGGCACCCAGGGCAGCGTATTTAATTAAAGTTCCAGTTGTTGTGTTTTTAAGCATAGCTCCACCCCTTTCTAGTTGGCCACACTTCTTCCCATTGGCCCCACCCATTCAGCTGTCTCCTGCAGCCCTCCTTTAATTTGAAGTCACCAGCTGCCACTGAGAAAACTATAAAGCAATTAAAACAAGAAGTGTCACTGTTAGAAGAGCATAGACGACAGATCAACAAAAATACTCAGAAAGATAGACATGATAAAAGCAATGCACAATATTATAATGGATCAAGATTTATCATGCACTATCACAAATAATAAACTAAAAATATCAGCACAGGCAGAAATATTTAGAAGATACATATATAAATATCAAGGAAAAGTACAAAATATCAATTTATTGATGACCCAAAAAGTTTTATATAAAATTGGGACACAAGAGAAAAGGAATTGAAAGACCACCAAAACAAAGAAGAAATGGATAGATTTTGGAGAAATATTTATGAAGAACCTGTGGAACATGATAAAGATGCTAAATGGATAGAAGACATAAAAGAAAGAATAAGAAGTTCAAATGTACAGGATATAAAATGGGATGAAGTAACGGCCAGAGAGATTGAAACAATGTTAAGAAAAGCCTCTAACTGGAAAACCCCAGGCTCAGATGCAATAGCTAACTTCTAGCTAAAAGTATTTACATCTTTGCATGAAGATTATTTAGCCATGATTAAGAACTAATTATATGCCCGAACAGACACTAGCCGGGCTAACAACAGGAAAAAGCAATGATCCCACTTAAGACTGAACCTGCAAGCTACCCTAAAAACTATAGACCAATAACTTGCCTTCCAACGATATATAAACTATACACTGGAATTGATGCTGACAAAAATTTATAGTCATATATAAGAAAACTCAATTTGGCAGTAGAACAAAAGGATAATAAAATAAAGATGTATGGAACAAAGGATGTTGTTAAATAAAGTCATAGTGGAGAAATGTAAAAAGGGGAAGAATCTAAGTAGGCCATGGATAGATTACAAAAAGGCATTTGACAGTATCCCATATTCATGGATAAAAGAGTACTTATGAATGTATAAGATACACCCTACACTGATAAACCACATCACAGTGACCCTGAAACAGTGGCAAACCACTTTGCAGTTAAGCCATGATAAAGGACAAATTATTATTCCAGAGATAAAAATCCAAAGGGAGATATTCCAGGGTGACTCTCTGTCACCACTGCTCTTTTGCCTTGCCCTTAACACATTAAGCTGTCTGTTTAACATATTAGGTCATGTCTATAATTTGTCTCCCAGAAGGCAACAAAGTGTAAAGACTTCTCATCTTCTCTTTGTCGATGATTTAATACTGTATAGCTCATCAGATGAGGAACTGAGAGCACAACCTTCCCTGTAACTAGTTTAGTGCAGATACAGATTTACTGTATCCAGGACTGTTTGTAAGCTTCTGTGCCCCCAAGCCTTCTAGCTTATCAGTGGGAGTGGTAAGCACTAGGTAGCCTATCTACAACAAGATCCAGATACATATTCTTAGTTTTAGCACTTGAACATGCTTATCCGTGCTCAGCACTTGTTCAGAACTTGCTGTAAGCACTAAATAAACTACAAATTACTACAGCACTCACCCTTCCTCATTACCTAGAGGAAAACAGTGTTGGTACTTACTTTTCTGACTTACTTAGAGAAAAACAGCTCCTGTATTGGAAAACAGTTTTTTATTCAGGCATGTCCAAGGGCCAGCTTCCAGTGTTCTCTCCTCTCTATCTGATGAATCTGGGCATCTTGGGGCAATGTAGCAGTTGTCTCATGTACACAGACAACCCTCTCCTCCTACCACTCAATACTACAACTTGTGAGAGATGCACTTATCTAGCCAAACTGGAGGTAAAGCTCTCTCCAACCAAGAATGAACTTGATAGTCAAGAGGAGAAGGTAAACACTTGCACCACACCACACTCATCACATAGTCCCACTAAATCTACACCACCAAAATCCACACATAGAAACACAAAAACATTCACGGAAGCTCTCAATAATAATCTGCTCAAGCAACACAGACCTCCAAAGCAGAAACGCAAGCAACCTCCCACCACCAACACAACCAAATGACACATAGCCCACTGACCCAGTGTGCCACTCAACGACAGCCCATAAGGCAAAACAACTTACCCAACACACTAGTCATAGGTGACTCTATAGTCAGGTACACTGATGTCCCACTCACCAGGCTAAACAAGGAGAAGGTCACTGTCAGATGCCTGTCAGGTGCCAGGATCCGCCACATAACCCATGCACTCAGGTCACTCCACAACAATTACAAATATGACTCTGTCATTGTTCATGTTGGGGTGAATGACTTGAGACATACCTCCCTGGACTACATGAAAAGAGACATGGAAGAGCTCTCAGACCATGTGGCCCAGGCAGGTATGATCTTAGTCCTGAGTAGCATCCTGCCTTCGCCCAGAATGATACCACAGTATAAGGACAAAATGATTGACTTCAACAATTGGCTAATCTTCTGGTGTCATTCAAAGGGGATCCAGTATCTGTCTGCCTGGGATGACATGATCGACAAACCACGATGCTTTGCCAGAGATAGTCTGCACCTGTCGCCCTTGGGATTCCGATTACAGGCCAAGGCCCTTGCCACCCCTATAGTGCCTTTTTTAGGCAAGGTTCAAATGACAAAACCACCAATGTGACAAACACAAACATGCAAAATCTAAGGGTAATGCTACTCAATGCTAGAAGTCTAAACCTCAAAATGCACTCCCTCGAGGCACTCCTAAAAATGGAGAACATCGATATCTGTGCAGTAACCCAGACCTGGTTCAAGGCTCCAGAGAGCACCCTGGCAATACCAGGCTACAACTCTTACCACATTTTTTGGTCATCAAACCAGGACCGAAACATGAAAGGAGGAGGCGTGTCCATATTCACCAAGGACATTCACACCTCCAGGCTAGTCGCCCAACATAATGCATCTAAAATTCTCCAGGTGCAACTGGCACTAGGTAAGGCTGCAGTCCAAATTGTAGCTTGCTACAGATCCCCCACCATGTCCCAAGAGTCCCACCACACCTTTCTAAACATATTGGAAAATATTAAGATACAACCAAACACCCTAATACTGGGTGATTTCAACTACCCCACAATTAACTGGGAAAACTACTTGGGTACCAACACCTTCACACAATGTTTCATGGAATTCATTAATTCCAACTCCCTTGACCAACTAATTCATAGTCCCACCAAGGGCTCAAATATCCTAGATCTGGTCATTACCAACATGGGAAATAGATGCTCCACACCAGTGCTCACCCCCTCGTTGGTCAGGTCTGACCATAAACTAATCACCCTTGACATCCACAATCCATCCCCACCCCCCAGTAAGGAAACAACTTTTAAAAATTTCACCAAAGCCGACTTCATGCTACTCAAGTCAGAAGTGACAAACTTCACGACACCCATGCAGAAGGGAACTGAATGTTCAATGGCTGAATCCTACACTAAGGCACTGTACAAGCACATACACTCGTGCATGAGTCGTGCCATCCCTAACAGAACAAAGATGCTCTCCTCCAAAAAAAGGAAGCCAATCTGGAGGTCCCCAGCCATAAACAAAATATACAACAGAAGGAATAAACCGTTGCAGAAAATAAAAAATATCCCAAGATGTAAAAAACTCCATTACCAGCCTTAGCAAAAAGCTGAGATCCCTCATAAAATCCTCCAAAGCTAGTTACGAAAGTAGAATTGCCAAAGACTCCAAAGACAACCACAAGGCATTCTATACATATGTCAAAAATCTAACTGGCAATGCTCAGATTTGCTCTGAGCTACAACAGAATGGCATTAAATGTACTGATCCCAAGGATATCGCCAATATCCTGGCAGATCGATTCAGTGCCAATTTCACCTCCCCTCACCCCCTAAATGGCCCATCCCAATACCGGAAGATTGCCAAACTCCAGTTATCACAGCCACACAGGTAAAAAACGCACTCTCCAAAGCTAAAAATACAGCATTCATGGGACCAGATGATATCTCAGGCTGTGTACTACATGAACTACAAAATGAACTGACACCTCACCTAAGCATCATGTTCAACCACAGCCTCACCTCAGGCTTCATGCCCACTGAATGGCACACAGCTACAGTCATCCCGCTACACAAGGGGGGATCCACCCTGGATCCTGGGAACTACTGCCCCATCAGTCTGACGAGCCTAGTCTGCAAGGCCATGGAACACATTTATGATGGAACTTATAAACAAGGACATTGGCAACCTTCAACCATTGGACCCCACCCAATTCGGGTTCATGAAGGGACGATCCTGTCTCCTCAACCTGATTGAGTTCTTTGAATCAGTCTCTAGAGCTGTGGACTAGGGTAAGGTGGTCCACACAGCCTATCTGGACCTTGCCAAGGCCTTTGATACGATCCCCCACTCTGGAATCATAGATAAACTTACCAAGCTGGGCATTAATCTCTACATCACTCGATGGGTTGCCAATTGGCTTACTGATAGAACACACACTGTAAAAATATCCAATTCCAGATCCAGCTCCAGACAAGTGGAGTACCTCAGGTTTCAGTCCTGGGACCACTCTTGTTTGGCATCTACTTCTCTGAAGTACAGGCCAGCACTAAGGGACTCTGGCAAACAAAGTTTGCAGATGACTGCAAACTGGGAGCCATTATCAAT